>NC_069508.1:54190396-54447896 GCF_027579735.1 Bombina bombina
AATTTCTGCTGTATTTGATTCATGACAGTTTAATGTTAGGTGGGTTTTCCCTTTGAGTTATCATTTTAAGATTATATTGAATTAAACATTATTTAATTTTTTAAATCATTGTCTAAAGTATTACACTGTGCTTCCTAATGACAGCATCAATGTTTATCTTTAATACTAATTTCACATATACATACTTTCAAAATACACAATGTAACAAATGGCACTTTCAAGTTCTGATGAGTGATCAATGGCGGAAGTTTCGAGCAATTTAATTCGTTAGTGATACTATAAAATGTATAGTTCAATCAGATTGGCTGATGTCATAAATCATGTGATTATGCATATCCCAATCAAAAGTGTCTCACAACCTGTCTCACATGAATGATGTACACCAGTCTGGCCATAAGAGGGCGTGCAGGAAATGAGCAGCATCACACACTCTGCACCAGATTCAGTAAGAGAGGTGAGTAAAATGGCTGCCAGCAGCACATGGCAAACAAAGCAGGGAAAAAACCCTGACAGTACCCTCCCCTCAACGACTCATCCCCCGTGGGAGGACAAAAGGCTTATTGGGGAAACGGGCATGGAAGGCATGGAGGAGGGTGGGAACATGAACATCAGAGGAGGGAACCCATGAATGCTCCTCCGGACCGTAGCCCCTCCAGTGAACCAAATACTGTATGCGGCCCCTGGACATGCAAGAGTCAATAATTCTGCTGACCTCATATTCTTCATGGTTGTCAACAGAGATAGGACAGGGATGATGCAACACAGTGGTAAACTGATTACAAACCAATGTTTTCAAGAGGGAGACATGAAAAACATTGGAGATGCGCATTGCAGGAAGAAGGTCAAGAGCATAGGCCACAGGATTGACCCATCAGAGTATTCGAAAAGGACCAACTTAACGGTAACCTGGTAGGAAGGCGCGGGCAGACTCCTACAATCAGCCTGGAACTTTTGGCGCTGCATAGAACGATGAAGGCAATCCTGAATCTACACCAACATGGAAGGAGTTGCCGGAGATGTTTATCCAAAGCTGGAATACCCAAGACATGAATGAATCGGGCAACAAGGATGATTGAAACCCATAATTCGCCATGAATGGGGATAACTGGGAGGAAGCATTTTTAGCACTATAACAAGTGACCTCTGTCCAAGGTAACAGTTCAGACCATTATTATGGTGATCTGAGATATAGCAACAGAGGAACTGTTCCAGAGCTTGATTAGACCATTCCGCAGCACTATTGGATTGAGGGTGATATGCCAAGGAGAAGGAAAGCTGGATCCCCATTTGAGCACAAAAGAAACGCCAAAATCTGGAGACAAACTAGCTACCCCAGTCCAAGACTATATCCTTGGGTTACCCATGTAAACGGAAGACCTCCCGGGCAAAAATTGAAGCAGGCTCCTAAACGGTAGGGAGCTTCTTCAAGGGAATGCAATGTGACATTTTAGAAAAATGGTCAACCACCATTAGGATAACAGTATTGCCATTGAAAACCAGGAGCTCGACAATGAAGTCCATGGAAATATGTGTCTACGGACGATCACCATTAGCAAAAGGTTGAAGAAGACCCACAGGAAGACATCAAGGAGTCTTATTCTGTGCACAGACTGAGCAGGAGGCAACATACGCAGCAACATCAGAATGAAGAACTGGCCACCAGAATTGTCGAGTGACAGACCAAATCATTTGGTTCTTGCCCGGGTGACCTGTGGCTTTAGGGTAGTGGTAAGTGTGCAAAAGTTTAGTTCAAAAATTATCAGGAACAAAGCACTTACCACTAGGTTTCTCAGGAGGTGCATTGGTATGTGCAGCTAGGATCTCCTCCCCCAAGGGAGAAGTCAAATTAGTATGTATGGTAGACAAAATATGGTCAGGAGGTATAACTGGAGTAGGTACAGACTCCTCCTTGGACAGAGGCGAAAATTGTCGAGAGAGGGCATCAGTCCTAACATTCTTACTACCAGGCAGGTAGGTAACCACATAATTAAACAGAGACAAAAATAGCGCCCATCTGGCCTGTCATTTTGCTTCAGATAGATAAGTTAAATTCTTGTGGTCAGTAAGAACTAACACTGCTACGCTAGTACCCTCGAGAAAATGCCTCCATTCCTTGACTGCCAAAATTATGGCCAGTAATTCCCTGTTGCAAATTCCATAATTGCACTCTGCTGGAAACATTTCTTAGAGAAGAAACCGCATGGATGCAAGAAACCATTCAGGTGTAGGACGTTGAGACAAGAGGGCACCTACTCCAGTCTCAGATGCATCAAACTCAAGAACAAAAGGCAGGACAGAGTTAGGATGAGCCAGAACTGGTGTGGCAGCAAAGGCAGTCTTAATACTATCAAAGGCCTTAATGGCAGTAGGTGACCAATGGAGTGGATCATTCTCTTTACGGGTCATGTCTGTGATAGGTTTGACCAAGGAAGAAAAGTTTTTAATAAATTTTTTATAGTAATTGACGAAGCCCAAAAAACATTGAATAGAATGAAGACGAACTGGGTGAGGCCACTTCAGAACAGCAAACAACTTGTCAGGATCCATGAAGAACCCTGCAAAAGAGATTACATAACCTAGGAAGGTTACGTAAGTTTGATGGAACACACATTTCTCGAGTTTACAAAACAGGCTGTTCTCACGTAGTCTCTGAAGTACCCTTGTGACATCAGAACGATAAGCCTCAAGTATGGGTGAGTGTATGAGGATGTTGTTTAAGTACACCATAACACACTGTTGCAACATATCTCGTAGGACATCATTAATAAATTCCTGAAAAATAGCAGGAGCATTACATAGGCCAAAGGGCATTACAAGATATTCATAATGCCGGCTCCTGGTGATAAATGCTGTTTTCCATTTGTGGCCCTCTTTGATCATCTCAAATCAAGTTTAGAAAAGACCGTAGCTCCCTTGAGGCGGTTAAAGAATTCCGTAATGAGTGGAATATAGTAAGCATTCTTAATGGTAAGACAATTAAGACCCCTATAATCGATGCATGGTCTTAACTCGCCACCCTTTTTCTTCACAAAGAAGAAGCCAGCCCATGCAGGAGAGCAGGATTTGCGGCAGAGCATCAGCAACATACTCCTCCATAGCACAATTCTCTGCAACAGACAGAGGAGGAGTGGCTCCGGGATGCAGGTCTATGGCACAATCGTAAGACCGGTGAGGAGGCAACATACCAGCATGCACCTTGTCAAAAACATCTAGGAACTCTTGATAATCCTCTGGCAATTGAGATACCAAAGAAGTGCACAAGACTTTGACTGGTTTCCGAAGACAAGTGGAAATACATTGCGGAGACCATGACAAAATTTCGGACCTGCATCAGTCGAGACTGGGATTGTGCTTTTGGAGCCAGGGATAGACCAGAACAACCGGAAAATGCTGAGAGTTTATCACCTGGAACTGGAGGGTTTTAAAATAGAGAGCCCCAACAGCCATGGATAACGGAGCAGTTTCATGAGTAACGAGTGCAGGCTGAAGGGGCCTGCCATCAATGGCCTCAATAGCAAGCGGATTGGACCGAGGCAATACAGGAATGAAGTGCTTTGATACAAAAGCACTGTCAATAAAATAGCCCGCAGCACTGGAGTCATCAAGAGCTTGGTTGACTATGGAGGAGTCCACACAGGAAAGGACAACTGTGACCAAAGGTTTCTCGTTTAGTGGTTCCGGGGACAAGGATAAACCACCCAAGGTCTGCCCCAGACAGGACCTTAAGTGCGAACATTTCCCGGCTGTGTAGGACAAGACTTTAAAAGGTGGCCCTGTAACCCACAATAGAGGAAGAGCCCCTCCCTCCTCCTAAAGGTCCTCTCCACCGTGGGGACCAGGAGGCATGGGTGGGAATGAACACATAGGACACAACGGAACAGAAGGCTTCCACAAGTGCTCCTTGAAAGAGGGCCTCTCACTTAGTCTGATGTCAATTAGGATTAAAAAAGACACCAATGCCTCAAGATTCTCTGGTAAATCTCTGGCAGCAACTTCATCTTTAATTGAATCAGAGAGCCCATGAAAGAAGGCGGCAACAAAGGCTTCATTGTTCCACCCTACCTCTGTGGCAAGCGTATGTAACTCAATGGCATACTGAGCAACAAATTTTGTACCTTGCTAAATGGACATGAGTCGTTTAGCAGCAGAGGAGGAGCGAACTGGAACATCAAATACCTTTCAAAAGGATGCCACAAATTCATGGTAATTTGAAATCACAGGTTTATTAGTCTCCCAAAAGGGATTAGCCCAGGCAAGAGCTGTGTCAGAGAGTAACGAGATAAGAAATCCCACCTTAGCTCTGTCAGAGGAAAATGTCTGAGGTAATATCTCAAAGTAAATGCCCACCTGGTTCAAAAACCCTATGCACTGAATAGAATTGCCTCCATATCGCTGAGGTAGAGGTGCAGAACCGGACATGCTCCTGGTAGGACTAGATGCAGCAGGGGAAACAGGAGCAGACATAACTTGTGAGACACTCTGGTCCAAATGTGCAGTGCGAGTCAGCAGACTTTGCAGGGCTAGTGCAAAATGATCCAAGTGGTGATCCTGTTCATCCATCCTGGAAATGATAGTAGGTAAAGGTGGATTATTAGCACCATCAGGATTCATGGCCCTTGCATAATGTCAGATGCCAGAAATCAGACTGAGATGAGAAGTGCAAAAATAATCACACCTTTATTAATAACAAAAAATAATAAAAAGTCAAAAAGTCAAATAACAAGTCAGGAGTCAAAGCCAGAGCTGGTAGTCAGACGAGCTGAGTCAGGAGCCAAAGCGAGTAGTCAGACGAGCCGGAATCAGGAACAAGGAGAACAGCAGAGTCAGGAACAAGCCAGGGATCAGGAACCAGAAGGGACATCAAACAGCCAGGTAATACACAGGAACTGGAACACAGGAACTGACAAACAGGTCTGAGACAACGCAAGGGCACAGCATACTGAGCAGAGGTGCTTTAAATAATAAGTGATGACATCACAATTCTGAGACTGCAACCTGTCTCACACGGATGATGTTCACCAGTATGGACAAAAGAGGGCGTGTAAGAAATGAGCAGCATTACACACTCTGCACCAGATTCAGTAAGAGAGGTGAGTAAAATGGCTGTCAACAGCACATGGCAAACAAAGCAGGGGAAAAACCCTGACATATACATTACTTAAATTTCTATGCACAGGTATAGGTATATATAGATATATATAAAGAAATATGTTTCTACAATAAAAATTACATTGTTCTGTATGTGAAGAACATTGGAATTTGAAACATGCACCCGACTAAATATTGTGATCACGTTAATGTTTTCTTCTGCACTTCTCATTGACTTCTGTGGGGAGAAAACATTAACATGATCACGATATGTGGTTAGCACGAGCCAGGTTTTGCTCAGATGCAAACTTTTTACTTTCAACCTGTAATATGCACGCAACCAGACACTTATACAAATCTTAGTTCTAGCAAAGTTTACACTTTAGAGAAAACACTAAATAGTGTGCCACTTGTAATCTGGATCTAAATGTACATACGTTATGGTCCACATAAGAACCTTAACCAACAGAATTTTGGCACAAAAATTGAATTTTCTTAAGTGGAAATCTGTGAATTAAAAGTGTGTCAAGCTTCCCACACACCAGTGCAATCAATGTTTAGTGGGTAAGAGAAGCCAGTGTGTGATTAATTGAAATGGATTTTACACCCTGCGATGAATGACTTTAGAAAGACTGGTATTTTGTATGAGAGTATAACATTTTCATTTACTGCTTGCTTTACTGTGGATGTCCTTTGTAAAAGGGCTACAGTTATTCCTATGACTTGCAAGGTCTTGTAGGGAAAAAAAGGAATTTTATCAATAGGGTTTTTCTACAGTGATTAAATCAGATAATGGTCCTCACTTTGTTGGAGAGGCGATGTGTGTAAATTGCTAGGTATCCAACAGAGATTTCATACTCCTTACTATTTACAGTTGACAGTAATGTTTAAAAGGATGAATAAGACCTTAAGGGGTTATGTCAGTGAAGGGAAAATTATATGGCAGACATAAGAGAAGTTAGTAACTAGATAGACAGATAGAGAGAGAGAGAGAGAGAGAGAGAGAGAGAGATGATAGATAGATAGATAGATAGATAGATAGATAGATAGATAGATAGATAGATAGATAGATAGAGTTATAGATAGATAGAGTTAAAAGATATTTATATGTACAGATTTGTTTTTATTAAATTGTTATATAGACTTATTCCCTGACTGTGTTATACCTGCACCATAAAGAAAGGAAGAAAAAAAGGGAAGAAAAAGAGAAAAAAGAAAAGAAAAAGGGGAACCTTATGCCTATTTATTTCATGACTATTGCTGCTAATACATAGGAATCGATTTACTCACTGTAGGCTTACTGAGCCTGGGCAGACTTTTAAAGGAACAGTAAACATACAAAATAATGTTATATAATTCTGCACATAGTTTAGACTTATATAACATTATCTTAGCGGCAGCTTTATGAAACTAAAGCATTTCCTGATTTTTTATTTCAAAAGTGGACTACGCTCAAGGTTCTACTGAGCGGGTCTTGTTGTTCAAAAGCACTTCGCTGGCGCGCTGTCTAGTCACAGCCCACCTGATCGAGCCATTGAAGTGAATGTAGCTTGCTCCCGCTCTGATCAATTCACTTCAATTGCGCAACCGGGTGGGCTGTGACTAGACAGCGTGCCCGCAAAGAGCAAGACCTGCTCAGTAGAACCTTGAGCGGAGTCCAACTTTGAAATAAAAAATCAGGAAATGCTTTAGTTTCATAAAGCTGCCGCTAAGATAATGGTATATAATTCTGCACTATGTGCAGAACTATATAACATTATTTTGTATGTTTACTGTCCCTTTAAAACAACACTCCACTGAGCAAGTCTAATTAGCTGTAGTAATACAGTGCTGAGAAATCTGCACTTTTCTTTTATAAAATAGCAGTAATACTCCTGAGATTCGTTTATTACTACATAACAGTTAAAGATCCTGAGATTTGTTTATCTATCTAGTTCTTGAAAGTGGCTTTGAAACATGAACCAGGGCTCAATATATAAAAAGGGGGGTAATAAAAAAACCTAAATTGGCTTCCCTGCTTTTCTTATGAATGTAATGTCTATGCACTACTTATGGATAAATTTCTTTCTCAAACAAAAATGTCTCCTAAACCTAAAAACCCAGATAAAAAACAAGCAGGGTTATTAACTCCCCTAATAAGTCTACTATGGAAGAAAAATCATCAGATGCTTTAGATGCCAGTGAAATTGCTAAGCAAGTACCAGCACTCATTATTCCAAAAATAGAAGAGTTCCACACGAGGTTAGATACAATAATAGGAGAAATAAAAGTTCAAGCTGATAGAATACCTGAACTGGAACAAAGGGTTTCTGATTAGGAAGATAATCAAATTTCCATGCAGTCTAAATTTGAATTTCTATTAAAACAAAATGTAACTCTATCTAACAAAATGGAGGACATAGAAAACAGAGCAAAGCGTAATAACCTTTGCCTGATTGGTGTGCCTGAAAACCTTGAATTCCAAGATTTGAAAGTATTTATGGAAGAAATACATTTGGACAAAAACCTTTTCACCATAGAATGAGTTCATAGATTATGAAGAGAACCAGGTGCATCAGATGCCTTACAAATAGCTAAAAAAAAACACGTCCAGTAAGTGCAAAACTCCTGAATTTTCAGGGACAGAATGAACTTTTAAAAACCTTTAGAAAGCAGCAGCCACTTCAGGTTAGAGGGGCTAAGATTTTACTTTTTCAAGACTTTTCCCATGGAAACATCCTTGTATAGGAGGCAGTTTTCAAGGGTTTGTTCCTGACTAGTCTCAGAAAATAGATTTTTTTTCCCTTTTATACCCAGCCAAGTTGAGGATTAAGTCTGGTTCTAGTTTCTTTGGTTTTGATTCACCAGCAGAAGCCTAAACCTTTCTAGAAAAGGAAGCTAAGAATTGATCCTATTAATGAGAGTCCCAGACCTTTATTATTGCACTACCAAGATGAAATGTTTATACGTCTATGTCACCAAAATATCCAGAACATTCTTTCCTACTGTACTATTATGTTGGGGATAAATTATTATTTTTGGAAACCACAGGGCACTTTCTTACTGCACTACCAAGATGAAATTTTTACATGTCTATATAATCAAAACCAATATATATATATAATGTTTTTTGTATGCACAAGACACTTTTTTATTTAATTTTTAGATCTTGCTTGGTATTGGGCAAATCTAAGCACAGGACACTTTATTAGTGCACTACCAAGATGAGATTTCTATAAGTCTATGTCATCAAAATATTCAGAACATTTTTTCTACTGTATTATTATTATGTTGGGGATAACCTGTTTTTTTCTCCATAACAAATCTTAAAACGTGTGTGTGGTAGACCGAGCGCTAGTATTTTACAGCCTTATGCTCACTGGCAAAAGTCCCCTAGTGGACTTGGGATGTGACTACAATTGTGTGATATAGTGAGCGCTGGGAAGCTTAAAAGGACTGTGAGGTATGGATATGTTAAAAATGGAATGTATTTATTACAGTTAATATACAATGAAAAATACAATATAATACATACAAATTAAAAAGCTTCTAAAATTCTTCCTAAAATCTCTATGGATCCATGAGATATAAGTCTTAAGGATATAGTGTTACCTATATCTGTGGTGTTGGAACAAATATTACGTTAGCTCCGACAACAGTCTAAGACCATAGTATTATGGTCTATAAAGTGCAGTTTAAGCACAGATATTTACAAACAGCAGATGTGATGTAAATGGCCAAAATTGGCATAGTACAATGTCAATAATACAGATGTCAACAATACAGATGCAGTATAAAAGTATAAGTGATAGAAATACAATATAAATAAAAGTGTAGGAGAAATCCAATTGTGTAAAAATGGAAATAAAATTTGTTGAAAAAATGAAGAAATTTATGTCTCTCAAATAGTTTCTTAAAAAATGTCTCTTTGGAAAATCACAGTGTTCCAAAAAAATATATATCAGAGTGTTCCACAAAAATTACAAAAGTGTTCCACAAAAATTGTAAAAAATTAATCCACAAATAAATATCAAAGTGTTCAAAAAATATGGTGGGTAAGTGGGTTCAAAGAAATCCTAGATGATTAACTTCCAAAATAAACTCCAATAGCTGTGGTAGACGTGAAGGAGATTATAAGAATGCAGAATATAAAAAATATATAAAAAATGTAGAATATAAAAATGCAGAAGAAAAAAAAAAGTACAATAATGTGGCGGGTAGGTCCAAAGTCCTCCTCCTAATCTGTGGGTGAAATAAAGTGCAATAGTGTAATAACGTCTAGATGTGGTATAATAAAATCAGAAATTTGCTCACCAGTATGTCGACGCGTTTCGGCCCTCCTATGCCTTTCTCAAGACAATACTGGTCTGTATGTCTCTGGGAGCTTTATACCCTAATACCATAGGTGATTGGTTCTATTTTGGCACCAAAAGTCGGGGTCTGCCCTTTCCTGTTTAGCCCAGTGTTACATGGGAAATGTAGTTTTTTTGTTTTGTTTTTTTTGTTGTCTCATGTTTTAAAAGATATCTGTATTTGATTCACTTCATACGTGTTTATTATTTATATCATATGTGTTATTGTTTGGGGGCATCTCTTATCTTACTAATGTAATGTATATCAGGTGGTGTATCTTATTTTTGATATCCCCACTTCCGGGGTGTTTAACTTACTATCCCTTCCAGTTCTTTTATCTGTAGCTTAACATCCGGTTTCGCTACTTCCGGTTTCGCTCTCGCTAATTCCGGTTTCGCTTTTACCGGAAGTGTGTATTTATTCTTATCCGGTTGTACTATTGCCGGATGTTTATCTAATTTGGAACCTTAGTCTTATCTGGACCATTTCTATATGGCCTGCATGACTATATAATGGGTTAGGGGTCAATCGTTGTCCTAATTGTGTCTATATAAGCCAGTGTTTGATTCTTTAATGCATATATACAAAACAGCCTTAACGTATATGTGTAGATGCTGATTATTGTATGTGCTATGATCGGTGCGTATTTCACAAATACCTAGGGATTTAAAACTGTAAAATATCATAAAAAATCGTAAAATATGTAAAAAATCTCTTCAAGGGCATTTAGAGTTATTAAAAGTTCTCTGAAAATTCTCTAAAAATTCTCTAAAAGTTATATATGTACATATCACAAATATAGAAATTTGTGTGAATAAGTCACATGTTGAAAATGCGGGGTTTACTTAGAATTTGTTCCGTGGATGTAAAAGAGTATATGAAATGAGGATTGGGTTTTGCATATAATAAAGAGGCTTTTTAGGAAGCGTGTGGGGGTCAGGTCTCACATTAGTTTAAAGAGGTTGTTAAACCTATTGGAGTTGGCATAAATGAATGTTGATAGTTAAAGTCGCTTGTCTGCAGTAATTTGGACGTCTTTATTTAAATTATTTGTACATGGAGGAGAGAATGGTTTTTGCTGGTGTACTTCAGGGAGAGAACCTCTCCGGTGTATATTGTATTTTGTATTCTAGGTGCTTAGGAAGGGAGTTTAGTTAGTTATATATTTTCCTCAGAGAAGAATGGAGAAGGAATGGACTCCTATTTCTCAATTTCTTCAATCTATTGATGAATATCTGGGGACCTAATATGGCGGATTCTGTCTTCTGTTCTATCAATCTAGAGGGTGCAATCCAGCTAGTGTGAAAACACATGCTTTTATTGGTATGCTTTTGCTTGATAAGGATATTTAATGGTTAATTCATTTTATGCATCATCTATAAGGAGTAGCATTTGCTGTCTAGTCTTTTCGCAAAGACAGCAAGTGTGACAGATCCTCTTTGTGATTTAGTCCCTTGGGGAAAAGGCAATCCAATGTAAAGATCCATTTGGATTCATTGAATAGCAGTTTCTTCTCGTAGTTTCCTCCTCGCCAGTTTTTCTCTATCTTTTGTATCCCAAAGAATTTAAAGTCTTTTATATTACCTTTATGGGTTATGGAGAAGTGTCTATACAGTGGCGTGTCTTTATCCAGTTTTTCAATGCATAATATATGCTCCCTTATTCTGTCTTTTAGTGTTCTTGAAGTTTGTCCTACATATTGTAGGCCGCATGGGCAGAATATTATGTAGATGACTCCCTTATCTTGACACCTGATGAGGTCTTGTATCTTGTGTTCATCCCTCTTGTTATGTCCAAAGAATTTGTTCATTTTGACTCCACTCCTACAGGCCTTGCAATTCGGGCACAGGAAGAAGCCTTTGATTGCTTTTAAATTAAAAAAGTGGATTGGTGCGCGCTAAGGATGGTATTGCTAAACACTTACTCTAAAGATACAATCTCTGCTTGTATCAGACACAAGGAAATGACCAATAATGAAGCCTAAGCCTCAAGATAGAGAAAGTGCGCTATCAAGCTAAAAGTATACACACCACATTAAAAGATATTTAAATTTATTAAATGAAATAGACAAATTACATAAAAACATATATAGAAGTTAGCGGTAGGGACGTCTCCCTTGGATAAAAAATCAGTAGTCCGTGCAAATATTTGCAAATAGCAGCTAACAATTAATAGGATGTAAATAAATGTTAAAAAACAATCATAATCTTAAATGTATGGCATAACACTAATCATAATCACAAAAGAAAGGATTATTAATAAAAACAAGCACCAAGTCCAGAAATATAATCACAGTGCAGATGGCCGTGTGCAAATGAGCATCAATATTGTAGCATTACGGCTAGAATTTGTAACAAATTGGTGCCACAAACAGATACAATGTACTGTACCGTGAGTCAAGAGGGTACTTGGAGGGTGTTACCGAGGAAAGGAAATCTTGCGGTCAAAGCTTGGACCTCGGCTGTAGTGACTGCCGTTCCTGGAAAATAGAAGTGTACAGACCTCTGCACATGTGAGTCGGCATCTGACGTCACAAACTTCCGCTCTTCTCAGGTAATGGATTGTCGTTCCAGCAGCGTGAGAAAGAAAACAGCTGATTGCTGTGTGCTGATGAAAACTTGCTGCAAGAGCAGATTTAACTGCTGTAGATGTATCCGTTGTTCCAATAGACTGGTAGGGCACAAGTTATCCCTTACCTTGGGATATACAAAGATACTGGTAACCCGGGTTAAAGTTGCAGTACAAGCTGTACTGAGATATCTCTTAGTGTTTCAAAGATACAATGTCACAGTGTCACATATGCAAGCGACGCGTTTCGCCCTCCCTTGGGCTTTATCAAGATGCATGTGACAGGTAACTGAGAGCCTTTTAAAGTGATCCATTCATTTGTAATTGGTTAATGCATTCAGTTGTAAAGGTAACACCCTCCAGGTGGTTAAGGTGGTATCTTCATTACTTCTCCCTTTGAGATCTCTTTCCTTTAGTTACTAGGTAACACCCTCTATGCAATTAAGGTGGTATATCCTTGGTGCATCATTATGGATTTTATGTGCTTGTTGATAACAAATTATATATTAAAAACATTAAATATAAAAAAGCTGTCTGTGCATTACATAAACAATAACGACTGTATTGTAACAAAAAACCATACTGGTTTTGTGAGTTGCTCATTCTAAATATAATTAAAGCTAAGAGAAATTTTCTTATATATTATTAGGCACTCCCTTGAGCGAACATATATGCTATAAAGATATATTTACATTATGTCAAGAAGATATCTTATAAATAAGTGAATGAATATATAGATGAAAGTAAATTAACAATATAAAAAATGTGAACCTATCAAAATAATTGAAAGTATGTAAAGTGCCTGTGCATGTGAATAAAAAGTGCTACTGAACAGATTTATTCAAATAAAAATGGGGAAATGTCCAATTCTGAGTTGAGGCCTTTTGGAAATAAAGTGTCGTATTTATAAATCAATTCAGCTTCTTGTATTAAGAGTGATTTTTCTGTGTTACCTCCTCTCCAATGTCCTTTGACTTTTTTTATCCCCCAGAAATTGAGTGCTTTCGTGTCCCTGTGATGTTTTTCTTTAAAATGTTTATAAAGTGCAGTGTCATCCCTACCTTTTTCTATACACAATAAGTGTTCCCTAATTCTGTCCTTTAGGGATCTAGTGGTTTCACCAAAATAAAAAAGATTACATGTACATTTTAATGCATAAATAATATTTTTATGATTGCACCTAATTAGATCTTTAATTCGAAAATTAATTTCTGAGCTGTTTATTTTTAAAGTCTTCAATTTGGAACTGTGTTGACAGGCCTTACACGTATAACATGGAAAAAAACCTGCTGGTATTTTACCCTCTAAGAGCTCGCTTCCATTGAGTCGTTAAAAATGGAGCCGTAAGCTACCGAAGCGGACGACAGCTAAAGGTAATTTACGGCTCCATTTTAGTACCAGGTTTCCATTGAAAAGATTAGCGTGTTGCGCGCAGTCGCTCTTTTCGGCCGTACGTAAGTTTGCGTTGCCAACCGATGTCGGATTTGTCGAAAAGCGCGCCATAACAAGTGCATTGCCATGGTAACCCGACCTCTGTCTATAAGAATAACGGTTTGCGCCTGCGCTCTTTACCTGTGATCGCCTCTAGAGAGAAAGACACGGGAGCTAGTTGCGTTGGTAGGAGTTTTGGGTTTTTGAGAGTTGTTTGAGAGTTAGTGGAGAGTTTGATATTTGATTTCCATATATTCTTATTGTAGGCCTCATATAATATTAGGAACACACACACACATCCATACATTAGTTAATTAACACACATTAGTTTATACACACAAATACACACACACACACATACACACTTTTATTTGATACAAACACATTCACATTTTTTTTTACATTAACCCCCATATCCCCATCTTCCTTTATTACTCCTTTCATTAATCCCCTTATTCCACTTCCCATCCCCCCTTTGACTACCCTTCCCTTCCTCACTATATAACTTGTTTTTTTATATATACATTTTGCCCATCCTATTTTTTTTTTTTTTAACATCCCATATTTTTTGTTTCATTTGACTATATAGCTCACCCCTTTCTTAATTTGCATCCCTTATTATTTTTCTATAATTTTGTTCTAATCCTCCTTAGTTTTTCCTTTTTCATTTACATCCCTTTGTTTATTTTCACCCCCACATTTTATTTTTATTTTGAGGGATATAGAATAGAGATAGTTAGGGTCTAGATAGGTTAGGTAGTTAGTTTTGGGGCTATTTAATTTAGGGTTTAGTTAGGTGAATTAGTGTAGTTAGGTAAGCTAGGGACTTTAGTGTTAGGTTAGAGTTAGGGAGGAAGGAGAAAGGGATGGATAGGCCTAGTGGAGTTGGGAAGGGGGTGGCTAGGGGGAGGGCAGTGGTGAGGGTGGATAGAGGGAGGGGGAGGGGGGAAGTAGGGAGTAGTATGGGCAGGAATAGGGGCCGAGGTTTGGGTGGAGGATTTGTCCTTCCTCAAACCCTGGCAGAGGAGGGAAGGAGAGAGGGTGGAAGAGGAATGGAGGTGGGAGGAGTGAGGAGGAGTCAGCCTCAGCTAGGCACAAAAAGAAAAGGGAAAGTGGGGCAGACTGTGGCAACTGGGGGTGGGGCTGGTGGTAGCCTGTCACAGCCTGCAGGGACAGAGGAGGTAGAGAGGGCTGGTCCCCAGTCACAGGAGGGAGAGTCTGTGTCTGCTGGCCCTTCAGGTGTGAAGGGCAGGCTAAGAGAGGAGAGGTACTCTGAGGAGGAAAAGGAGGCTCTTGTTGAGGCATACTTGGAGAGGGCAGCTCAGCTGGAGAACCCTAACCTGAGGCCGGCTGTCCGGAATAAGCTGTGGGAGGAGATTCGAGTGGCAGTCAGCTGCTTAGGACGTAATCGTTCTACTGCCAGCATTAAACACCGCTATCATGACTGCAGGAGGGAAACCAAAGCTAAGCTGGCACAGCAGGCCAAATATGCACGTGGGACAGGTGGTGGTCCTAGCAAGAGGATACACCTAAGGTCATGGGAGGAGATGCTGTCCAATGTCATCTCGGATGAATCTGTTTACGGATGTAAGGGGACAATGGACACCTCTGTGCCACCTGAAGAGGTGTATGAAGGTGAATATTCAATATTAAATATAACCATATATGTGATGTATATATGTTGTATATCATAAATACCCATCTGTGTTTAGCTATGAATCTAAATTTACATAGTTGTATTTAATATGTTCAGCAAGCACTCTGTATTGTATATCTGCTCCGACAAGCAAGAATATTGATAATATAATATCCAAGAATATTAAGCATTTCATATAAATCATGTGTCATTGTCCTTAAAGGGACACTGTACCCAAAATATTTATTTTGTGATTCAGATACAGCATGCAATTTTAAGCAACTTTCTAATTTACTCCTATTATGAATTTCTCTTCATTCTCTTGCTATCTTTACATGAAAAATAAGACATGTAAGCTTTTTTTCTAGGTTCAGAACTCTGGACAGCAGTTTTTGATTGGTGGATGCATTTATCCACCAATCAGCAAGGACAACCTAGGTTGTTCACCAAAAATGGGCCACCATCTAAACTTACATTCTTGCATTTCAAATAAAGATACCAAGAGAATAAAGAACATTTGAAAATAGGAGTAAATCCGAAAGTTGAATAAAATTGCATGCTCTATCTGAACAAAAGAAAATATTTGGGTACAGTGTCCCTTTAACAATGTTCCTTTAAGACACAGTCTATAAAGATTCCTCAGTTATGGTCATATATGCTTTGATTTTATCCCAAACACACTATATGTATGTATGTGTGTGTGTGTGTATGTGTATGTATGTGTGTGTGTGTGTGTGTATGTGTGTGTGTGTGTGTGTGTATGTGTGTGTGTGTACATATATACACATAAATATGGAATATAATAGTCTGTATTGTTATGCTACAAAGTAATATATTCTATTAGATAGATAATGTAAACATACCGTATATTTATTTGTAGGTTCCGAACAGGAGGAGTATGAAGCTGCACCAACACCACAGCAGGATGTTCCTACATTCACTGAGGAGGATGAGGATATCTATGGTGACACTACCTCCTATATCAGCCTCTTAGAAGATGATATGCAGCAGCCTAGGGCATATGAGGTGGAGGATGTATCATGCCCTTCTCCATCTACTTCGGAGACAACATTTCATGTTTTGGGTTCTGAACCCCAGCAGACTCATCCTCCTCAACAATGGCAGTTCATGCATACTTCGCAGCAACAAATGGCACAGCCCCCACAGCTGCACCCACCGCAGCAGATGATGCACCCCCCACAACATCCTCCTCAGCAGCAGATGATGCACCCCCCACAACATCCTCCTCAGCAGCAGATGATGCACCCCCCACAACATCCTCCTCAGCAGCAGATGATGCACCCCCCACGACATCATTATCCTCAGCAGCAGATGATGCACCCACCACAGCAGCATACAGATCTGCATCATCTGTACTATATGCCTCCCACTCCTATGGCACAACAGGAATCCACACCACCACCCACTGCACCCACCAATGTATTGCCAACAGTGCCATCACAGACAACCTCACAGTCACCAATACGGAGAGACAGCCCTGGAACCAGCCAATTATTAGTTCCTGAGACACCAAATGTACAACAGGGTCCGGCACAGTCCCAGCAGGATGATCTACTGAGGCTCATACATAGAGAGCTTAGGCTGTCCAGGCTCCAACAGCAGCAGGATTTGAGAAGGATACAGAGCCAAATGGACATCCATAATGCCTCACTCGTCCGCCTGGCAGAGGCAGTGGAGAGGCTCGCGGATAGGCCCCAAACTCCATCCTCCCTTGCATCCTCTGTCATCTCCCTGCAGGACCCTGAATCGCGGTTATTAGCCTCACATTCAGCTGGTGGGCGTCGCACAAGACGCCACACTGCCCCCCTAAGTACCTCTCCTCCAAAGGCAAAATCCCGCCGCAAGAATTAATTAATATTCTTTTTTTTCAACCCAAGATATATCATATCTAATTTTTGCACTAAAGCACTTTTTTAAGTGCGATTTTCATCTCATAAATATGCATCCATTTTTCTAATCCAAATTTGAACATATATCTTAATATTATTCTAATAGCTGTTTATCTGCTAAAAATGAACAGCTTTATTCATTTTTATTTCACATGATGTCAATTAATATGCAGGTGTACATTGTTGATAAATTTATGTGTCCTTTTATTGAGGATATCATATTATGCCGTTTAAGAATACTTGGGGATACGTGTCTGAAATTTATACAGTATATGCTATCTAACATAAGTCAACGTGACATGTGTAAATGTTATGATTTATATTCCACAAGCATATGTTGTTTGCTCCTTCAGATGAAGCTAATAAGGGTTATACAGTTATAGAAGAGTTGAAAAGTAAATACTCCTTCCTGTTGATATGGCCAAATACCTTGCATTCATTCTTATAGTCCTATGTGGAATGTAATATCTGAAATATATACCTATCATGACTAATACCTATCATGACTAATGCACTCCTTTTTGTCAAGATTATTATTCAATATTTAGAATAATTAGATAAATGTATATTTAGGATATTTATGCACTGATGTATATACAACATATATGTGATTGCCATGATATAGAGGTGATTAATACATTTTAATTGACATCATATGAACAGACACAGACTCTCCCTGGGACCAATGCACAATGCACTTTTAAAATGTTTCAATAACTCCATGTTAAAGACAATACTTCATATCTCTTGAAGTATGTAATATTAAGCACTTATGTATTTTGGTTAATAGTCTAAATATTGCAAATGTATTATCTGCTTTAGCAGACATGACATTACATATATTTTATAAATATTAGTACTATGACACATTATAACTTTAATGTGTCATCGTTTTGTATTGAATAAATATGATTTTCACATTGAAAATTACATTTGAATGAGGGTAAATCTGTAATAATAAAACTCATCTTCATGATAAACAACTTATTTCCTTTGAATTATTTTTCTATATGTATTGAGATTATATATAGCATCCCTGGGCAAAGGTTTCATTTTGAATAGGTAGATATTTTATTTATTTTTAAAATATTTTACCAGGAAAGATACATTGAGATTTCTATGGTTTTCAAGTATGTCCTGGGTCCACAAAACATTGCATTGATACAATGGGTACAATAAAATAAAAAAAAATAATAATACACCATATATGCACAAAAATTTAACATAGAACCGGTAGGAAATATATAATCAACAATGACAGGTGCATTCTGTTTTGAGATATGTAGAGAGGGATCTCTTAAAGGATATTAGGCATGGGGAAGGTTTGAAAGTGTGCGGGAGGTCGTTCCATAATTGTGGTGCTTGCATATATTTTTATATGCACATACATATTGAAATTTCTATGACAACATGGGTGCAAATATTCCTATACATAGGACCAATAAATGTAGCATATATAATGTTATTTGTACATTGAAACACTCATAATATTTTTGTGATTTGCTATTTCAATGAGAAACAGGCCTCAAAAAGCTATTTTTTCCTCCTTTACACCTAGTTGAGCTGGGGGTAATATTTCTCAATGTATCGACAGCCTCCGACAGTGTATTAACGGTTAGCGCTTTCAATGGAAACCTGGTATAATTTATCGATTAACGGCTTCTATTACTTTCTATGGGACGCGAAAATCTTTTCGGCAGCCGAAGTCCGGCAGCCGATATTGAGGTATAACGCGCCATTGGAAACAGTCGTTAAACGCTATTGCTTTCGACAGCATATTTAACGGTTTGCGAGTGCACGCAAACTGAATTACGACTCAATGGAAGCGAGGCCTAAGTCTTTCTGAGTTGGATTTTTATTCCTTTTCAGTTCACTGGGAGCTAGCTGCATTTTAAAATTATTCGCTCTTCGAAAAATAAAAGTTGGTTTATCTGCCAGGTGTTTCCCAATTATGTTATCTTCTTTTAAGAGGGGCCAGTGTTTCTTTATTATCTTTTTGATTATATTATGATCTGCACTATAATTCGTGATAATGGGAACATTAATCAGACCTTTCTCTTCTCTCTTTTTAGTTTTATACTTTAAAAGTTCATTTCTATTAGTTAAACGAGCTTTAGAAATAGCATTTCCGATTTTAACATTCTCATATCCTCTATCCTCAAATTTTTTTGCTATTAGAGTGACCTGATTCTCAAAATCTTCTATTCTTGAGCAATTCCTTTTAATGCGTAGCATTTGTCCATAAGGGATGTTATCTTTCCAGATATTCAAATGGCAACTGTCTGCATGAATCAGATTATTACAATCGACTGGTTTAAAATGGGTCTTAGTTTCTAATTTATCTTTAACTGCCATAATTTCCAAGTCTAGGAAATTAACCTGAGTTTGACTATAATGACTTGTGAATTTGAGGCCATAGTTATTAGAGTTCATCCTCTCAAAGAGTTTAATTAATTCATTCTCAGGACCTTTCCATATTAGAAACAAATCATCTATATAGCGCTTGTAGAGCACGAGGTTCGCACCGAGGGGGTCATTATTGAAGAATTCTTCTTCCCAGAACCCCATAAACAAATTTGCATAACTCGGTGCGAACCTCGTGCCCATGGCTGTGCCCTCTATCTGTCTGTAAAATTTACCGTTAAAAGAAAAAAAGTTATGCTCTAATATATATTGGATGCTATTTAATATGAAATCACTCTGTTTGACTTCCATATTGATATCACTATATAGAAATTTCTTAACTGCTGCTACTCCCTGTTTGTGGTCAATCACAGTATACAGTGATGATACATCGCATGTTGCGATTATCATTCCATCCTCCCATTTCATAGAGTTCAAAATATTTAGTAATTGAGTTGAGTCTTTCAAGTGTGAGTTTAACTTAGTAACATGAGGTTGTAGAAATCGGTCTATGTATTGGGATAGATTGGCAGAAATCGAGTTAATCCCAGAAATAATGGGCCTCCCTGGTGGATTTATTTGACATTTATGCACTTTGGGGAGGAAATAAAAAATGGGGATTTTGGAATGTTTAGGTGTCAGATAATTAAATTCACGTTCATTAAGAAGTCTTTCAGATTTCCCTTCAGTAAGAATTTTATTTAATATTTTAATATACTTATCAGTTGGATTCATTGGTAGTACTTCATATGTTTTTTTATCATTTAATAATCTCAATGCCTCAGCCATATATTTGTCAGTATCCATTATTACAACCCCCCCACCCTTATCCACCGGCTTTATGGTCACCTCTAAATCTTTCTGCATTTTTGTTAGTATCTCTCTTTCTTTCTTGTTAATATTTTGTTTCCTAATATGAGGTAGCTCACATTTTTTGATATCATTTAAGACTATTTTCTCAAAGGTATCAAGATAGTTACCCTTTGAAGAAGCTGGATAAAAACGTTATTTGGGTTTTAAATCCGTATGTTGGTATTTTTCCACCACCTTATTGGGAATAGTGCTCTGTTTTTCTAATGGGTTTTTCATAAAAAAGCGTTTCAAGGTTAAATTTCTAACAAATTTCTTAATATGTATATGGGTGTTGAACTTGCTCATCCTAGTAGTAGGTGCATAAGAGAGGCCTAAATTAAGTAGTTTTTCTTGTTCTTTTGTCAGATTGGCTTTGCTCAAATTAAAAATCCCACTTTTCTTGTTATTATTATCTACCTCAATCTTTTTGGGTCGTTTAGACCTTCCTCCTCCCCTTCTTCCTCTAAATTTCTTTTTCTTCTTTGTATCTGTTCTGTTTCTTTTTTTTGTAAATTTTTTGAGAAGCCCTGCTTTAGAGGGCTGTGGCCTAAAAAAGGCGATTTAATGTCAGTTCTATTTTTTTCGGAATTTGTCACATCTTCTCTTAGGGGGAGGAACCTATTGTGTGTGGGTGTTATGAAATCCCTATTGGTTTGTCTCATGTCTCTCGGTTTGTAGCTATTTCTATGTCTGGGATATTCCCAATCATTCCAATTGTGATTACGGTCACTCCTCTGATAATCATAATCACGATTAGAATTATTATGATGGTAGCCATAATTATTATTTCGATATCCGTTATCATGATTCTGATAATCGGAACGATTTCGATATCCCTGGTTATATTGTCGGTAGTGTTCAGAATTCCAATAATTTTGGTTTCTGTAATTGTTATAATTACGTCTAGGATAGTTGTTAGTATTCTCCTGATTATAATTATAATTAGGATGGCTATTATTATGACTAACATTTTGAGAGTGGTATTGTTGGTTGTAATTTCTGGAGGGGTTTTCTTTTTTGTTATTTCTATTATAAGGTTTTGTGGAACTTTGCTGATCTATCTCTATGTTTGTGTCTGTACTTTTAACAGTATTATCCTTAATGTCCCTTTCCATTTTTCCCCATTTTGATCTCAATAGATCTTTATTCAGATTATCTAGTTTGTTAATTATCACTTTTTGTTTTTCCTTGAATTCTGTTTCCTCCTTCAACCCCTTTAATTTATCTTTCAGACTAGAAATATTGGTCTCTATTGTTAATAATGTTTCTTTACGGGATTTTTTTAAAATTTCTATGAGCCCCCTAGAGGCTGTATTAAGTGTGTCTGTCCATTCTGCCTGTAGTTCATCACTTAATGTGAAAGTACAATTCTTACTGAACTGTAAACCTCTAGGGATAATACCCTTACTTGTGTACCTATTTAAGAATACTAGCTCCATTTTTTGTTTTAGCTCTTTTATCATAGCTGATTCTAGTTCATTCATTAAGTCTGATAAATTGGGAATAGAATGGTTATGTGTAATGGACTTGCTATCACTGTTTAATTCCAAGTATATTTTATCCCTAAAGTCAAATAGGTCTTCCATAATGCTGTTCAGGGGTATGCAATAATAAAATAAAATATGGTGTCCAAAGCGCACTTTCTCTATCTTGAGGCTTAGGCTTCATTATTGGTCATTTCCTTGTGTCTGATACAAGCAGAGATTGTATCTTTAGAGTAAGTGTTTAGCAATACCATCCTTAGCGCGCACCAATCCACTTTTTTAATTTATCTCTTCATTTATCTCTGATTTTGAGTGTGCTGCTTTGGACACCATATTTTATTTTATTATTGCATACCCCTGAACAGCATTATGGAAGACCTATTTGACTTTAGGGATAAAATATACTTGGAATTAAACAGTGATAGCAAGTCCATTACACATAACCATTCTATTCCCAATTTATCAGACTTAATGAATGAACTAGAATCAGCTATGATAAAAGAGCTAAAACAAAAAATGGAGCTAGTATTCTTAAATAGGTACACAAGTAAGGGTATTATCCCTAGAGGTTTACAGTTCAGTAAAAATTGTACTTTCACATTAAGTGATGAACTACAGGCAGAATGGACAGACACACTTAATACAGCCTCTAGGGGGCTCATAGAAATTTTAAAAAAATCCCGTAAAGAAACATTATTAACAATAGAGACCAATATTTCTAGTCTGAAAGATAAATTAAAGGGGTTGAAGGAGGAAACAGAATTCAAGGAAAAACAAAAAGTGATAATTAACAAACTAGATAATCTGAATAAAGATCTATTGAGATCAAAATGGGGAAAAATGGAAAGGGACATTAAGGATAATACTGTTAAAAGTACAGACACAAACATAGAGATAGATCAGCAAAGTTCCACAAAACCTTATAATAGAAATAACAAAAAAGAAAACCCCTCCAGAAATTACAACCAACAATACCACTCTCAAAATGTTAGTCATAATAATAGCCATCCTAATTATAATTATAATCAGGAGAATACTAACAACTATCCTAGACGTAATTATAACAATTACAGAAACCAAAATTATTGGAATTCTGAACACTACCGACAATATAACCAGGGATATCGAAATCGTTCCGATTATCAGAATCATGATAACGGATATCGAAATAATAATTATGGCTACCATCATAATAATTCTAATCGTGATTATGATTATCAGAGGAGTGACCGTAATCACAATTGGAATGATTGGGAATATCCCAGACATAGAAATAGCTACAAACCGAGAGACATGAGACAAACCAATAGGGATTTCATAACACCCACACACAATAGGTTCCTCCCCCTAAGAGAAGATGTGACAAATTCCGAAAAAAATAGAACTGACATTAAATCGCCTTTTTTAGGCCACAGCCCTCTAAAGGAGGGCTTCTCAAAAAATTTACAAAAAAAAGAAACAGAACAGATACAAAGAAGAAAAAGAAATTTAGAGGAAGAAGGGGAGGAGGAAGGTCTAAACGACCCAAAAAGATTGAGGTAGATAATAATAACAAGAAAAGTGGGATTTTTAATTTGAGCAAAGCCAATCTGACAAAAGAACAAGAAAAACTACTTAATTTAGGCCTCTCTTATGCACCTACTACTAGGATGAGCAAGTTCAACACCCATATACATATTAAGAAATTTGTTAGAAATTTAACCTTGAAATGCTTTTTTATGAAAAACCCATTAGAAAAACAGAGCACTATTCCCAATAAGGTGGTGGAAAAATACCAACATACGGATTTAAAACCCAAATCACGTTTTTATCCAGCTTCTTCAAAGGGTAACTATCTTGATACCTTTGAGAAAATAGTCTTAAATGATATCAAAAAATGTGAGCTACCTCATATTAGGAAACAAAATATTAACAAGAAAGAAAGAGAGATACTAACAAAAATGCAGAAAGATTTAGAGGTGACCATAAAGCCGGCGGATAAGGGTGGGGGGGTTGTAATAATGGATACTGACAAATATATGGCTGAGGCATTGAGATTATTAAATGATAAAAAAACATATGAAGTACTACCAATGAATCCAACTGATAAGTATATTAAAATATTAAATAAAATTCTTACTGAAGGGAAATCTGAAAGACTTCTTAATGAACGTGAATTTAATTATCTGACACCTAAACATTCCAAAATCCCCATTTTTTATTTCCTCCCCAAAGTGCATAAATGTCAAATAAATCCACCAGGGAGGCCCATTATTTCTGGGATTAACTCGATTTCTGCCAATCTATCCCAATACATAGACCGATTTCTACAACCTCATGTTACTAAGTTAAACTCACACTTGAAAGACTCAACTCAATTACTAAATATTTTGAACTCTATGAAATGGGAGGATGGAATGATAATCGCAACATGCGATGTATCATCACTGTATACTGTGATTGACCACAAACAGGGAGTAGCAGCAGTTAAGAAATTTCTATATAGTGATATCAATATGGAAGTCAAACAGAGTGATTTCATATTAAATAGCATCCAATATATATTAGAGCATAACTTTTTTTCTTTTAACGGTAAATTTTACAGACAGATAGAGGGCACAGCCATGGGCACGAGGTTCGCACCGAGTTATGCAAATTTGTTTATGGGGTTCTGGGAAGAAGAATTCTTCAATAATGACCCCCTCGGTGCGAACCTCGTGCTCTACAAGCGCTATATAGATGATTTGTTTCTAATATGGAAAGGTCCTGAGAATGAATTAATTAAACTCTTTGAGAGGATGAACTCTAATAACTATGGCCTCAAATTCACAAGTCATTATAGTCAAACTCAGGTTAATTTCCTAGACTTGGAAATTATGGCAGTTAAAGATAAATTAGAAACTAAGACCCATTTTAAACCAGTCGATTGTAATAATCTGATTCATGCAGACAGTTGCCATTTGAATATCTGGAAAGATAACATCCCTTATGGACAAATGCTACGCATTAAAAGGAATTGCTCAAGAATAGAAGATTTTGAGAATCAGGTCACTCTAATAGCAAAAAAATTTGAGGATAGAGGATATGAGAATGTTAAAATCGGAAATGCTATTTCTAAAGCTCGTTTAACTAATAGAAATGAACTTTTAAAGTATAAAACTAAAAAGAGAGAAGAGAAAGGTCTGATTAATGTTCCCATTATCACGAATTATAGTGCAGATCATAATATAATCAAAAAGATAATAAAGAAACACTGGCCCCTCTTAAAAGAAGATAACATAATTGGGAAACACCTGGCAGATAAACCAACTTTTATTTTTCGAAGAGCGAATAATTTTAAAATGCAGCTAGCTCCCAGTGAACTGAAAAGGAATAAAAATCCAACTCAGAAAGACTTAGAGGGTAAAATACCAGCAGGTTTTTTTCCATGTTATACGTGTAAGGCCTGTCAACACAGTTCCAAATTGAAGACTTTAAAAATAAACAGCTCAGAAATTAATTTTCGAATTAAAGATCTAATTAGGTGCAATCATAAAAATATTATTTATGCATTAAAATGTACATGTAATCTTTTTTATTTTGGTGAAACCACTAGATCCCTAAAGGACAGAATTAGGGAACACTTATTGTGTATAGAAAAAGGTAGGGATGACACTGCACTTTATAAACATTTTAAAGAAAAACATCACAGGGACACGAAAGCACTCAATTTCTGGGGGATAAAAAAAGTCAAAGGACATTGGAGAGGAGGTAACACAGAAAAATCACTCTTAATACAAGAAGCTGAATTGATTTATAAATACGACACTTTATTTCCAAAAGGCCTCAACTCAGAATTGGACCTTTCCCCATTTTTATTTGAATAAATCTGTTCAGTAGCACTTTTTATTCACATGCACAGGCACTTTACATACTTTCAATTATTTTGATAGGTTCACATTTTTTATATTGTTAATTTACTTTCATCTATATATTCATTCACTTATTTATAAGATATCTTCTTGACATAATGTAAATATATTTTTATAGCATATATGTTCGCTCAAGGGAGTGCCTAATAATATATAAGAAAATTTCTCTTAGCTTTAATTATATTTAGAATGAGCAACTCACAAAACCAGTATGGTTTTTTGTTACAATACAGTCGTTATTGTTTATGTAATGCACAGACAGCTTTTTTATATTTAATGTTTTTAATATATAATTTGTTATCAACAAGCACATAAAATCCATAATGATGCACCAAGGATATACCACCTTAATTGCATAGAGGGTGTTACCTAGTAACTAAAGGAAAGAGATCTCAAAGGGAGAAGTAATGAAGATACCACCTTAACCACCTGGAGGGTGTTACCTTTACAACTGAATGCATTAACCAATTACAAATGAATGGATCACTTTAAAAGGCTCTCAGTTACCTGTCACATGCATCTTGATAAAGCCCAAGGGAGGGCGAAACGCGTCGCTTGCATATGTGACACTGTGACATTGTATCTTTGAAACACTAAGAGATATCTCAGTACAGCTTGTACTGCAACTTTAACCCGGGTTACCAGTATCTTTGTATATCCCAAGGTAAGGGATAACTTGTGCCCTACCAGTCTATTGGAACAACGGATACATCTACAGCAGTTAAATCTGCTCTTGCAGCAAGTTTTCATCAGCACACAGCAATCAGCTGTTTTCTTTCTCACGCTGCTGGAACGACAATCCATTACCTGAGAAGAGCGGAAGTTTGTGACGTCAGACGCCGACTCACATGTGCAGAGGTCTGTACACTTCTATTTTCCAGGAACGGCAGTCACTACAGCCGAGGTCCAAGCTTTGACCGCAAGATTTCCTTTCCTCGGTAACACCCTCCAAGTACCCTCTTGACTCACGGTACAGTACATTGTATCTGTTTGTGGCACCAATTTGTTACAAATTCTAGCCGTAATGCTACAATATTGATGCTCATTTGCACACGGCCATCTGCACTGTGATTATATTTCTGGACTTGGTGCTTGTTTTTATTAATAATCCTTTCTTTTGTGATTATGATTAGTGTTATGCCATACATTTAAGATTATGATTGTTTTTTAACATTTATTTACATCCTATTAATTGTTAGCTGCTATTTGCAAATATTTGCACGGACTACTGATTTTTTATCCAAGGGAGACGTCCCTACCGCTAACTTCTATATATGTTTTTATGTAATTTGTCTATTTCATTTAATAAATTGAAATATCTTTTAATGTGGTGTGTATACTTTTAGCTTGATAGCGCACTTTCTCTATCTTGAGGCTTAGGCTTCATTATTGGTCATTTGATTGCTTTTCCCTGGTAGTTTGTGATAGCCTTTCTTCTGTTCTTCAGGACAGTCGGGGCCAGTATGCCTTTTAGGTTATCGTTTTTTCTATATATAAATCTCGGTTGAGGTGTCAGTTTTTCGCCGATCACATCATCTTCTTTTAGGATGACCCAGTGTTTCCTGATGATTCTTTCGAGTATATGTCTGTTAGAACTATATTCTGTTACCATCGGTACATTTATGCTACTGTCTTCTTCTCCTATTGTCGTTTTTGTCTTGTACTTCAGCAGACTGTTTCTGTCGGTTTTGCCAACTTCCTCTATCTTTTCCACCAGATTTTCCTCCTTGTACCCCCTTTCTAGGAATCTTCCTTTTAGTATATCTGCTTGTTCAACCCATTTGCTGTGATTGGAACAGTTTTTTCTTACCCTTAGAAGTTGTCCTTTTGGAATGTTAGCCTTCCAGGTGGGGTGGTGGCAACTCATACTGTGAATGTAGTTGTTACAATCTACTTTTTTGAAATAAGTAGATGTTTCAATCTTGCCGTTTTTCACCTCTATTGTAAGATCAAGGAAGTTTATTTTGTTATAACTATATTCAAACGTGAACTTGAGATTTCTCTGATTTTTATTCATCACGTCAATGGTATATATTAGATCTTCGATTGACCCCTTCCAGACGATAAGAATATCGTCTATATATCTTGAGTATAGAACCAGGTCCGCGCCTGCTGGGCATGAGTCCCAGAATATTTGTTCCCAATGGCCCATATATAAATTAGCGTAGCTAGGCGCGAACCTGGTCCCCATTGCTGTTCCGCAAATTTGTCTAAAGAATGTGTTGTTGTTATAAAAATAGTTGTGACTCAGGATGTATTTTATGTTTTCTAGTATGAAGATACGTTGTCCATCAAGTACTTCAGGATCTTTTAGTAGAAAAGAATTCACTGCTTCTAAGCCTGCCTCATGTGGGATGCACGTGTAGAGCGATGTAACGTCGCATGTTGCTAGTATGTAGTTTTTATCCCATACTAGCTTATCAAGTGTGGATAGTACTTGAGTCGAATCCCTCAGGTACGATGGGAGCCTTGTGACATATTTTTGTAGGTTCCTATCAATGTACTCCGAGAGGTTGCTAGACAGGGACCCTATGCCCGAGATGATAGGTCTTCCTGGTGGGTTTTTTAGGGACTTGTGAATCTTGGGTAATTGATAAAAGACCGGAGTGATCGGATGTGATACTTTGATGTAGTTAAATTCTTTTTCATTCAGTATCCCCTGTGTTTTGGCTTCTGTTAGTAGAGCTTCCAATTCTGTTTTGTATCTTTCCACAGGGTTATTTCGGAGTTTTTCATAAGTCTTCTCATCATCTAGAATTCTCTTACATTCATCCTCATACCTTTCTTTATCCATTACGACAATTCCGCCGCCTTTGTCTGCCGGCTTAATTATCAGTTCGTGATTTCTTTCGAGTTTTCTTATAGTTCCCATTTGTGATCTTGTTAGGTTATGTTTTATCTGTTTTGTCTTTCTTGAGTTGAGGTTTTTGATGTCTCGGCATACATTTGCCTCGAAGGTTTCTATCGCTGTGCCTTTGCTGCTTACCGGATAGTAAGTTGATCTGGGTTTGAGGTCTGTATGTATGTAGTAATCCTCTGATAATTGCCTTTGCTGGATAATGTTTCTTTCAAGTGGTGTTCTTGAAAAATGTCTCTTTAATGCTAGCTTTCTTACAAATTCCTTTATCCCTATAAAGGTTTGGAATTTGTCCATTCCTTTTGCTGGAGCAAAATTAAGACCATATGATAGTAGTGATACTTCTTCCTCTGACAATGGTTTGGAACTGAGATTATATATTCCCTTATTCTTTGGGATAGTCGGTTCTTTGCTGGTACTACTGTGGCATGATGTAGTCTTTTGTCTTTCTATTCTTTCTTTAGCCTTTCTTAATTTCGCACCTCCTCTATTGCCTTGATGGGTCTTCTTTTTCAAGAAGCCCAAACCAAAAAAGAAGACCCATCGTAGGTATTTGTGAAATACGCACCGATCATAGCACATACAATAATCAGCATCTACACATATACGTTAAGGCTGTTTTGTATATATGCATTAAAGAATCAAACACTGGCTTATATAGACACAATTAGGACAACGATTGACCCCTAACCCATTATATAGTCATGCAGGCCATATAGAAAGGGTCCAGACAAGACTAAGGTTCCAAATTAGATAAACATCCGGCAATAGTACAACCGGATAAGAATAAATACACACTTCCGGTAAAAGCGAAACCGGAATTAGCGAGAGCGAAACCGGAAGTAGCGAAACCGGATGTTAAGCTACAGATAAAAGAACTGGAAGGGATAGTAAGTTAAACACCCCGGAAGTGGGGATATCAAAAATAAGATACACCACCTGATATACATTACATTAGTAAGATAAGAGATGCCCCCAAACAATAACACATATGATATAAATAATAAACACGTATGAAGTGAATCAAATACAGATATCTTTTAAAGCATAAGAGACAACAAAAAAACACAAAAAAAAACAAAAAAAAACTACATTTCCCATGTAACACTGGGCTAAACAGGAAAGGGCAGACCCTGACTTTTGGAGCCAAAATAGAACCAATCACCTATGGTATTAGGGTATAAAGCTCCCAGAGACATACAGACCAGTATTGTCTTGAGAAAGGCCTAGGAGGGCCGAAACGCGTCGACATACTGGTGAGCAAATTTCTGATTTTATTATACCACATCTAGACGTTATTACACTATTGCACTTTATTTCACCCACAGATTAGGAGGAGGACTTTGGACCTACCCGCCACATTATTGTACTTTTTTTTTCTTCTGCATTTTTATATTCTACATTTTTTATATATTTTTTATATTCTGCATTCTTATAATCTCCTTCACGTCTACCACAGCTATTGGAGTTTATTTTGGAAGTTAATCATCTAGGATTTCTTTGAACCCACTTACCCACCATATTTTTTGAACACTTTGATATTTATTTGTGGATTAATTTTTTACAATTTTTGTGGAACACTTTTGCAATTTTTGTGGAACACTCTGATATATATTTTTTGGAACACTGTGATTTTCCAAAGAGACATTTTTTAAGAAACTATTTGAGAGACATAAATTTCTTCATTTTTTCAACAAATTTTATTTCCATTTTTACACAATTGGATTTCTCCTACACTTTTATTTATATTGTATTTCTATCACTTATACTTTTATACTGCATCTGTATTGTTGACATCTGTATTATTGACATTGTACTACGCCAATTTTGGCCATTTACATCACATCTGCTGTTTGTAAATATCTGTGCTTAAACTGCACTTTATAGACCATAATACTATGGTCTTAGACTGTTGTCGGAGCTAACGTAATATTTGTTCCAACACCACAGATATAGGTAACACTATATCCTTAAGACTTATATCTCATGGATCCATAGAGATTTTAGGAAGAATTTTAGAAGCTTTTTAATTTGTATGTATTATATTGTATTTTCATTGTATATTAACTGTAATAAATACATTCCATTTTTAACATATCCATACCTCACAGTCCTTTTAAGCTTCCCAGCGCTCACTATATCACACAATTTTTCTCCATAACACTTTGGTCTTTGGATTGACACAAATTTTTAAATCTATTATGTTTTTTGAATGCACAAGATATTTTTCTATTATGGTGGGAACAAAGTGCTCTGTTTTAAAATCTTTAGATCTTGCTTGGTATTGGGCAAATCTGTCTATTGATCTATGCATTTATGTTTTTCAAAATGTATAGGATATCTTATTATGTTATTATTATGCTGTGTTTTTTATGGATTGTAGGATTTATTTATTTACTTTAAGATGTATAGGACACTTTGGTATCATATTACTATGCTGGGGATAAACTATTTTCTCTCTGCAAGATTTTGGAATTTAGTTGATACAATTACTATGTATATAAGGTTTCTGGATTGTATAAAACACTTTTCATTCTACTAATATAGTGGGAACAAAGTTTGTTTGTTTTTCCCCCTTTTCTTCCCAAAATTCTTTGGACTTTGCCTGGTACTTGACAAATTTGACTATAGGATGTATGCAGTTATATTTTCTATATGTATAGGATATTTATTATTGTATTATTATGATGGAGATAAACTTTTTTTTTGCCCCTCTCTTCTTTCCCCCTTTCTCCTCTCCACAGTCTTGATTGGGTAGTTGAATGCCTAAGATACTAGCTTGGAATGTGGGGGAATTCACTTCCCAATCAAAAGGAAAGCAGTTATGAACTTTTTAAGCAAAAAGTTTTTTGATATAGCTTGTTTACAGGAAACACATCTATCGGACCTAGAACACAGTAAGATCAAGGCCAGATGGCTGGGGGAGTTATGTTTCTCTTAATATAAAAAGTCTGCTGGAGGGGTAATGATCTTATTTCATACAAAATTCAACTGTAAGATTCTTAAAGTCATCAAAGATAAAGAAGGTAGATACTTAATTGTAAGATTTCTGATCCAAAATGAGGAATAGCTGTTAATAAATGTTTACAGACCAAACGATCCAAATGAAAAATTCTGGAAGTGCTTAGTGAGCAATATGCTTACATTTCCAAAAGTTAAAATTATACTAACCGGCGATTTCAATGTTACCCCTAACTCATATCTGGATAAACGGAAAGAGGGTGCTGATAAAAGTTAACTTAGAATCACTACCTTTCCTTTAAACTATGAGATAAAAAAAATTTAAAATGTTTTTGGACTCTCTCAGTTTGATAGATATTTGGAGAATGTTGAATCCCAACAATCTTGAATATACATATTCAAAATCTCAAAACACCCTTTCAAGGTTAGACTTATTTCTTATTTCAGAATCTTTAGTTTTCAAAGATCTGAAATGCAATATTCTTGAACACATTTTATCTGACCATGCCCCTGTAGTCTTATTATTAAAAACTAAAGTAGAATATACATTTAATTATTTTTTTCCCCCAGCATATTTACAAAAATCAATTTCAGAGCATTTTTAGTTAAAGCTTGGGAGGAATTTATTTGGTTTAATAGTCACTGCAGGGATAACATTCCAATATTTTGGGAAACAGCCAAGTTTTATCTAAAAGCAGAAATTAATACCTATGTAGCTAGGTTAAAAAAGAAACAAAATACAGAAGATAAAAAATTATCAAATAAATTAAGAGATACATATGCTTTATATCAATACTACCTGCACAGGGAGAATAGAGAGAACTACTTCTCCTGTAAAAAAGTTAAGGCTCAAGAATCTCTACATAAAAACTCGGCTAGATTCACAAGACATGGTAACAAAACAAGAAAATTCTTGGCTGCAATTTTTAAAAGACAAACCCAGAGAAAACCTATAGACGTCTTGAAAGTGAAGGATAGATTATATACTAAACAGGATCAGATATCTCTTCTATTTCAGAATTTCTATACTGAGCTATATGCATCTCAAAAGCCAGATTTGTCTAATATTAATAAATTCTTGGAAAATGTAGTCTTTCCTAAAATATCAGATATTGATCGTGAATCTTTAACCCCTTAACGACTGAGGAAGTGCAGGGTACGTCCTCAGAAAAAAGGCAGTTAACGCCTGAGAACGTACCCTGCACGTCCTCAGTGTGGAAAGCAGCTGGAAGCGATCCTGCTCGCTTCCAGATGCTTTCCGGTTATTGCAGTGATGCCTCGATATGGAGGCATCCTGCAATAACCTTTGTAAGCCATCCGGTGCAGAGAGAGCCACTCTGTGGCCCTCTCTGCACCGGAGATCGGTGGCTTACTGCGTTGGTGGGTGGGAGCCGGACCGGGAGGCGGGTGGCGGCCATCGATAGCCCTGGTTGTGTGAAGGGGGGCGGGATCGTGGGCGGGGGTGGCTGGGGGCGCGCACGGGTGCGTGCGCGTGCACGGGAGGGTGGGGGCGGGTGCGTGCACGGGGAGGGAGCAGGTGGGAACCGCTACACTACAGAAAATGCTGAAATAAAAAATGGAAAAAAAAATATAAATAATGGAAAAAAAAAAACGATCAGCAAGGTGGTGGGGGTTTGTCTGTGTGTGGGGGGGGGGGGAACTACAAAGCTACACTACAGAAAAAAACAAAAAACCAAAAAAAAGCACTTTTTATTGCAAACTGGGTACTGGCAGACAGCTGCCAGTACCCAAGATGGCCCCCAATAAGGCAGAGGGGAGGGTTAGAGAGCGGTTTTGGGGGGGATCAGGGAGGTTGGGGGCTAAGGGGGGGATCCTACACAGTAGCATATGTAAATATGCTAAAAAAATGTATTTATTTTTTTAAAACCCTTTTATTTTAGTACTGGCAGACTTTCTGCCAGTACTTAAGATGGCGGGGACAATTGTGGGGTGGGGGAGGGAAGGGAGCTGTTTGGGAGGGATCAGGGGGTGGGATGTGTCAGATGGGAGGCTGATCTCTACACTAAAACTAAAATTAACCCTGCAAGCTCCCTACAAACTCCCTAATTAACCCCTTCACTGCTAGCCATAATACACGTGTGAGGCGCAGCAGGATTTAGCGGCCTTCTAATTACCAGAAAGCAACGCCAAAGTCATATATGTCTGCTATTTCTGAACAAAGGGGATCCCAGACAAGCATTTACAACCATTTGTGCCATAATTGCACAAGCTGTTTGTAAATGATTTCAGTGAGAAACCTAAAATTGTGAAAAAATTTACGTTTTTTTTAATTTGATCGCATTTGGCGGTGAAATGGTGGCATGAAATATACCAAAATGTGCCTAGATCAATACTTGGGGTTGTCTACTACACTACACTAAAGCTAAAATTAACCCTACAAGCTCCCTAAAAGCTCCCTAATTAACCCCTTAACTGCTGGGCATAATACACTTGTGGTGCGCAGTGGCATTTAGCGGCCTTCTAATTACCAAAAAGCAATGCCAAAGCCATATATGTCTGCTATTTCTGAACAAAGGGGATCCCAGAGAAGAATTTACAACCATTTATGCCATAATTGCACAAGTTGTTTGTAAATAATTTCAGTGAGAAACCGAAAGTTTGTGAAAAAGTGAACGATTTTTTGTATTTGATCGCATTTGGCGGTGAAATGGTGGTATGAAATATACCAAAATGGGCCTAGATCAATACTTTGGGATGTCTACTAAAATAAAATATATACATGTCAAGGGATATTCAGGGATTCCTGAAAGATATTAGTGTTCTAATGTAACTAGCGCTAATTTTGGAAAAAAATGGTTTGGAAATTGCAAAGTGCTACTTGTATTTATGGCCCTATAACTTGCAAAAAAAGCAAAGAACATGTAAACATTGGGTATTTCTAAACTCAGGACAAAATTTAGAAACTATTTAGCATGGGTGTTTTTGGTGGTTGTAGATATGTAACAGATTTTGGGGCTCAAAGTTAGAAAAAGTGTGTTTTTTTCCATTTTTCCTCATATTTTATCATTTTTTTTATAGTAAATTATAAGATATGATGAAAATAATGGTATCTTTAGAAAGTCCATTTAATGGCAAGAAAAACGGTATATAATATGTGTGGGTACAGTAAATGAGTAAGAAGAAAATTACAGCTAAACACAAACATCGCAAAAATGTAAAAATAGCCTTGGTCCCAAATGGACAGAAAATGGAAAAGTGCTGTGGTCATTAAGGGGTTAAACAAGCCGTTAGAAGAACTGGAGATTCATAAAATTATTGCCTCAATGGCTAAAGGGAAAACGCCGGGTCCAGATAATATGCCTTTAGAGTTTTATCAGATCCTCTCACCAGAGATTGTGCCTGTATTAAGAGATCTTTATAAACTCTATTTTGAAGAGAATCGTGCAACATCTGAAAGTTTTAAAAGTGCCAATATTATTCTAATACCTAAAACCAATAAAGATCCTTCAGAAATGACTTCATATAGACCCATCTCTCTGCTTAATCCTGGTTACAAGATTTTGATGAAAATCCTGGCAGAGAGGATGAAATCTATTTTAAGTAAAATTGTCCACCAAGATCAAGTAGGTTTTGTTAGTGGGAGAACTTCAGAAGCAAATATAAGAAAAATCTTGCATTCAATTTGCCATTATAGTGTAAACTAGTCCGCTCTACCTGAGGCCTTCCTGTTATCCTTGGATGCAGAGAATGCCTTTGACAGAGTGGAATGGCCATTTATGATCAAAGTATTAGATACATTTGGCTTTGAAGATAGATTCATGGAACTAATTGCAAACATTTACTCTGATGTGAGAGCATCTTTATTGATCAATAATGGTATCTCAGACTCATTTATTTTGATAAGGGGTACCCGACAGGGATGCCCCTTGTCACCTCTTTTATTAAACCTAACATCAGAGCCACTGGCTATTAAACTGAGGGAGATTCTCCAAGGAATTAGCATAGTTAAAATAGTACTTAAAACTTTGCTATTTGCGTTTGATCTCCTTTTATTTGTATCCAACCCGAAGAACAATATTAAAGACATTCTTAGCCTTTTGGATCAATATAGTTTCGTTTCAGGTTATAAAACCAACATTGCAAAATCCAATATAATTTGGTTGATAAAAAAATAATGATTTTCAATTTCAACAATTCCCAGAAACTAAATCATTAGAGTACTTAGACCTTAAGATCTCAGCCAACCCTGCAAGTTGGTATGGAGACAATATCTTGGCCACTCTGCAAGAGAATAGTGGAAAATTGAAAAACTGGTCAACCTTGCCAGTCTCCTTGTCAGGAAAAAATAATCTTTATAAAATGTTTATTATTCCCAAAATTCTTTATACACTTAGGATGTTCCCTATGCTAATTAAGAAGATTGACCTATGGCGATTTAACCAATCTTTGAGATATTTTCTTTGGAGGGGAAGAAAAGCAAGAATAAAACTTGCTAATCTATATCAACCTTATTGCAAAGGAGGTCTTGATTTGCCTAATTTGGAATGGTATAATCAATCAACTATTTTGCACTTCCCCATCGATTGTTTGTTACAATCTTTTAGATATTTAAATTAAGCTCTAGAGGAGCAGATATGTTACCTGTACTCTCTGAACTTTGTGATACATGCGCTAAACAAGGATCTAGGGAAAACTATCTCTTCCCTTCCCCTATATAGAGATATCTTAGGGGCATGAACGAAATCAACAAAATTATTAGGGACAGAATCAAATGTTTCCAAATGGTTGCCAATACAAGGTAATGGTCATTTTCCCTTTGGAAACATGGTTGGCATATTTGATAAATGGTCATCTACCAAGTGCCTTACAATTGAAGACTTTTATAATAAAGACTCTAAAAAGCTTTATACTTTTGATCAATTTCGAAAAAAATATCCAGAAGTTAAAAGAAAACATATGTTTTATTTTCTCCAATCAAAAAATTATATTTATAAACTGACAAAGAGGTTTCCCCAAATATGGAAAGATCATCCGTTATTAGATACTATTCATACTGAAAAATTGTCTAGCTCCTCAATTTATAGAATTCTCAGAGTAGTTGATGCAGGAAGGCTGTTGTTAGAATTAAGGAATTGTTGAATAAAGTTAGTAGATCTGCCTGATCTGGACATGATAATTTTGAAAAGTGTCAAAAATACTCAGGCTCTTTGACTCTCAACATATCTGAGAGAAACACAGTTTAGATTATTGCATAAGGACTACTGAACCCCACAAAGAGTGACTACGTGGAAAAAAAGATGTTATCAACAAGTGTCTTAAATGTCATTATCAAGACCCAGACTTGGGACACTTAGTGTGGGACTGCCCTAAACTAAAACAATTTTGGTTGAAAGGCTGTCATTTTCTTTCCCAAATTATAAAAATGGAAAAACAATTGACAGAAGAATCTTGAGAGCTCATAACTCATAGGGTAAAAAATCTAATTTCATCCTGACAGCAATGATAATCATTAGAAAATTAATATTCAGTAAATGGATTTGTTCTACTGCACCCTCGATTGGTGAAGTTAGGAAATTACTGATAAACTCTGAAATAACAGCGGCTTACGACTCTAGACTAGAAATAAAGAGAGATGACTCCTTTGGCAGGATATGGAGTGATTTTGCTCACTATCAAGGAAGAGATTTCATATTGCATTTAGAACAAATTATTAACACCCAAGTGAAGTAGGGGGGGGGTAGAAGAGGGGGGGGCTCATGTGGGCCTTAGTAAGCTTTGTGTTTTATTTTTTGTTTTGTTTTTTTCCTTCTTTTTGAGGGAGTGATGAGGGATGTAATATTGATGAGGTCATTTGATTTATAAATATTATTATATATATCTGATTTGTAAGTTAGGCTGCCATATGAATCCTAATGTTAATACTTAGGTAAAGAGCTATAGCTATTCATACGCAATTATTGTCCTTTGGAGTAGTGACTCCACTGTTTGTATTGCTCATTTTTATACATATATATAATTATTGTCTATTATGTAAATTTGCAAAATAAAATAAAATAAAATAAAAAAAGATATAGATAGAGTTAAAAGATGTTTATATGTACAGATTTTATATTTATCTATCTTTATATCTGTATATAAAATTGTCACTCAGAGGAATGCTTAAAAGGATGAATAAGACTTTAAAGGGTTATGTCAGTGAGAGAAAATGGTGCGACAGACAAAAGAGAAGTTAGTAACTGGATAGATAGACAGATAAAAAATACATCCTTTTTTTAATGCAATATAATTAAAAATAGGTCAGGTAACCTTTTTGTATAATTTCTTGTTAATTGTACTGTTAGGCATTGTAAGAATCAAAACTGAGCTGAAACATTGATCAGAAACATACATGTATATAAATCTGATACGTACCGTACATCTATTAATTAATCTTTTCATTTTATTCCTTAGCATGTAAGCCTATGAGCCCAGCTGTCTGTAGATAAGATATGACTATAACAGTGCAACTCTCGGCAGGGCCCTCTACCCAATTGTTTCTTATAAATGTTACCTTGCATATCATGCCTATGTTTACAGCACTACGGAATCTGTTGGCCCTCTACAAATAACTGATAATAATCTCTCTGTATATATACTCTATAAATAAATAATTATATATATATATATATATATATATATATGTGTGTGTGTGTATGTGTGTATGTGTATATGTGTTTATAAATGTGTATATATATAAGAATAAGTGGGAAAGAAAGAAAGCACTTCTCATTCTCTCCCTTTCTCTCTCTCTCCCTTTCTCTCTCTCTCTCTTCCTCTCTCTCTCTCTTTCTGTTTATATAAATATATAACACATTAGTGAGAATAAGACAAACATATGAATGTTTTTGCTAATAGAAAAAAAGCCATAAAGCTTACAGAGTACCAGCAAGATAAAGAAAGCTGATAAACAATATATCCTTTGTGTGGGAAAAAAATTATATCACTGCTTCTTGGTTATAGTTAGGGTAATTTTATAATATACCTCTATGGCTATTTTACAAGCTCGGGTAGAAGCCAATTACTTCCCTCCACCCACGGTACACAACACTACTTTTTGGAGAGCAGCGCTCACAGCTTCTACCTTGTGTGCGTGGCTTACAGACTCCAGGCAGCTGGGCTCCCACCTCTCTCTTTTTAGTGTCATAGAACACTCATGTTATTCTTCCCTTGGCCATTGGCATGGGCACTTATGCAGATTCCACAAAGGATAGTTTGTGATTGGCTATAACACCCAGTGAAATGCTTGTGCAATGATAAATGCAGCTAGAGTGAATCATGTCCGCTTGGCAGTTGATAAATGTTGAACTGACCTCATTGTAATCTTAATGTATTTAAATAAAGGATGTGAAAAAAAAGACTGTGAATATAAATTTTTGAGACATATATAATACTTTTTGAGCACCCAGGTGGATGTTATATATTAATTAAATTGAGCTTCCATATATAAATGGGCTAGAGTACAAGTGGTGTGCTAACAGTTGCACATGAACGATAAGAGGTTTATCCCAGGTGTTTGCGCCCATCAGAAGAAGCATGTGTATTACATGTTGAAAGTAAATGCGTTCTCGGGTGCACAATTGAATTTAACACACATCAGGTTAGTTTGACCTCAGAGCTCAGGTTAACTGTTACACTCAAAAAGTTGCACAAAACACATAAAAACGTATATTAAAAAGTACAGTTACACTAATAACACCATCTAATTAAAATTATTTTAAAAAATTGCAATAAACATTTAGAAGGACTCAAAAGATATGAGGGGGGATATGTATCAAGCCGTCAACCGCAAATACGCCATAATTACGCATTGTAATTGTTGCTTGATTGATCCGACCTAGTTATCAAAGCCTACAGACCGGCAAAAGTTGAAATTTGTGACGTAACATAAGATCCGCCGGCCTCAATCCGACACAGATTGATGCTTACGTCATTACAGATGTTCCACTTTTTCCCATTTATCAAATTTCTAACAGGAACGCTCGGGGCTATTCCAGCCCAGCATACCTGATTTTCAATCCACCACCCTGGAGGCCACAGATGCCATAGAAATCAATGGGAGTTTGAAAGCAGCGAAAGCTTATGCCAGATATCCCATTGATTTATATGGTTGAAAACAAGTTATGTTTATACCTAATACCCTAACATAAGCCCCGAGTCTAAACACCCCTAATCTGCGGCCCTTGACATCGCCGCCACCTACAAAATGTTATTAACTCCTATTCTGCCGTTCCCCGACCGCTACAACAAAAATAAAGTTATTAACCCCTATCCCGCCGCACCCCGCCACCGCCGCCACTAAATAAATGTATTAACCCCTAAACCTCTGGCCTCCCACTTCACCACCACTAACTAAACCTATTAACCCCTAAACCGTCAGCCCCCCACATCGCCATAAATTAAATTAAGCTATTAACCCCTAAACCTAACAACCCGCTAACTTTAAATTAAAATTACAACATCCCTACCTTAAAATAAATGTAAACTTAACTGTAGAATTCAAATAAACTATTTTTAAACTATTAATTAACCTACCCTAACTATTATATTACAATGAAATTAAAATAGCAATTAAATAAACTAAATTACATATTTAAAATCCCTAACCCTACTCAAATTTTTAAATCTACTATTAAACCTTATTAAAAATGACTAAATTACAAAAAATAAACGTTGTTACAAAAAATAAAAAACACTAAATTACGGAAAAAAAACACTTTATCAAAAATAAAAAAGAATTACAAAATAAAAAGTCCCCCCAAAATTAAAAAAACCCTAGCCTACAATAAACTACCAATGGCCCTTAAAAGGGCCTTTTGTGGGGCATTTCCCCAAAGAAATCAGCTCTTTTACCTGTAAAAAAAATACAAACACCCCCCAACAGTAAAACCCACTACTCAACCAACCAACCCCCCCAAATAAAATAACTATCTAAAATAACCTAAGCTCCCCATTGCCCTGAAAAGGGCATTTGTATGGGCATTGCTCTTAAAAAGGCATTTAGCTCTTGTACATGCCCAGACCCTAATCTAAAAATAAAACCCACCCAAAAAAACCTTAAATAAACCTAACACTAACCCCCAATGATCCACTTACAGTTATTGAAGTCCCGCTTGAAGGATCCATCCAGTCGGCAAGAAGTTTTCATCCGGGCGGCCTCTTATATCTTCATCCAGCCAGCGAAGACCTCATCCAGTCGTCAAGAAGTCTTCATCCAGAGGGCATCTTCTATCTTCATCCGGTGCGGAGTGGGTCCATCCTGAAGACATCCGGCGCAGAGCTCCTCTTCATACGGTCGCCGCCGTAAACTGGAACTTCAGTGCATGTGACGTCATCCAAGATGGCATCCCTTGCATTCCTATTGGCTGAAAGATTTCAATCAGCCAATAGGATTAGAGCTGCTAAAATCCTATTGGCTGTTCTAATCAGCCAATAGGATTTGAGCAGCTCTCATACAACTGGCTGTTCTAATCAGCCAAAAGGATTGAGCTCTTATCCTATTGGCTGATTGGAACAGCTAATAGGATGGAAGCTGCTCAAATCCTATTGGCTGATTGGAACAGCCAATAGAATTTAGTAGCTCTAATCTTGTCCCCAGAGTCACAGGCAGTTTACCCCAGACAGGTCTGGGTGCAAGGCCCATAGGGAAAATAACAACAAAATTAACAAATTAATATAGCACACAGAGGAAGTCCAGCACTCACTTACAAACACTAAGCTAAGATTAAAAGCAAAAATGGAAGAGTTAGTTACAGCATCTGGCCAAATGGGTCATGGGATGTGTACCCAGTCCAGTCTTAGATTGCAGTCCCCTTCCGTGTTTTATATATATATATATATATATATATATACATACATACAGTATACATATATATATATACACATACATATATATGTGTGTATTTAGGAATATATAGATTATATTCCTCTATGTGAAGAACATTGAAATGTGAAATATTCATATTTCATATCGGGTTGGCGCACTTAAAAAAATGCAAATTTTTACTTTCAACTTTTAATATTGATTGCAAAAAGTCAAAGTTAAGTGCAGTTAATGTTAAATAGCACTCCACTTGTAATCTAGCTATATGTGTGTGTATATATATATATATATATATATATATATACAGTATACACAAAACAAATGTATCGATTGGTTTATCTATTTTTTTGTCTCTCAATATATACTACTTAAATAAATGTGTGTGTGTTTGCTAGTATATATACTCTCTCTCTCTCTCTCTCTCTCTCTCTCTCTCTCTCTCTCTATATATATATATATATATATATATATATATATATATATATATATATATATATATATATAGTGCCGTGTGTCTATTAAATGTAGGACATGTACTTTATAACAAAAAAAAATCCAAAAGTGGTTATTTCATTACACATTTTACAGATTCTTTTCACAAAATAACTTGGTACATCATCAAACGTGCTTCCAATTAAGGATGTCATCAGGCTGGTTATTGCTGTACTAACACTACAAAAATATAATCATTACTGCTGACAAGTTCTTGTTATGACATGTAATTGTCCTGGGAGTTACAGTTAAAACACTTCCAAGGAAGGAAATAATGTTTTTTTAATGCCAAATAATGACTAAAGGTCACATACATTTTAACCTTTGTCTACTTCTTTCAAACTTTGTTTTATAGATAATTGAACAAAGTGGTCTGGAAATGGTGCCTCCTTTTCCCTATAAATCTTGCACTAAAACATCTTTTGGTAGGAAATATATACTTCAAGTATAACCACATTAATATTGTAACAGAAAAGAAACTATGAAGAAAAAATAAAAGTCTGCAATCTATAATACATTATTTTGTTCTTTGATTTTGTTTTCATTGATTCATGCAGCACTTTTCATGAACAGATAAACACAATTATTTAAACACTATAAAAATATATATTTTTAAGCATAAAACTCCCTATTTAAGGGGAAGTAAACTTAAAGTGATTGCAAATTTTAATGAATAAGTGTCCAGTATCTAAAAATACTCTTACAAACAGGGCACTTTAATTCATGAAACTTTACAATGACGCTTCTTTTGTAAAAAACTTACCTTTGCTTTATGGAAAACAGACTCGCGATCCTCCGCCCGCAGCTCCTGCTGTAGTTAGCAGATCAATGACGAATCCGACTTCCTCCAATCATTGCGTACCCAATGAGCTGGTTGGCAAAAAAATATATATACATATACATACAGAAATATCTATTTATGACTAAATAGAACATATTCTTCTACATGAAGAACATTGGAATGTAAAATATTCATATTTTAATTTTGTTTAAGCTCACTTGAGAAAATACTATCGTGTTTGAAAGCAAGTAGGATGTTTTCACGCTCCATTGAAGTCTATGGGGGGAATAAGTTAATGCAGTTGCAATATTCTATCTTCGGCTTTTTGCGCAAGATGGGTTAGTGCGCGATCGAAAACTTTTTTCTTTTAATTTTTAATATGAGCGCTACATGACGTGCGCTAAATGCTTACTTCTCGTGGAGTTAGTGTACGCGTGGGAGATAATTCTCTCCGATTAATCTAGCCCACATTTGGGTGCAAGATTGTTTAAAGCTTTTTAAGTGTGTATAAGTATTTTTAATTTCAATACAGTATGGCAAAGGGAGCCAGTGTAAAAACTGACCAATAGGAACAGCTTATTGGGTTTAAGTATCCTAGCAAACGGGTGCATGGAAGTGACATTTTATTGATTTGGCAAGTTCTCGAAAGTGGGAAGAGAAAGGGAGTCTGGAGTTGAGTGTGACTCTGAGAAAACAGATCTGGGAAGAACCCTAAGAGGCAAATATACTAAATGTCGAGCGGACATGATTCGCTATAGCAAATCATGTCCACTCTACACTGCTAAATCCCGACAGCATATGCTGCCCCCTGCTTACTGGCGGCCAATTGGCTGCTAGCAAGGGCTGTCAATCATCCCGATCATATTGAATCAGGATAATTTCAATTTGCCACCTAAAATGTGGCAGATAGGTTAAGTGGCAGCAGTCTTATGGACTCCGAAGCACCATTCGCTGCTTTATAAATGGAGGCCTATGAGTGGGATAATCTTATTTTCCATATATTGCCATAGCATATACCCACATTTCAGATTTCTAGAGAAAGGTCTGTATATATCTGAAATTTACCATAAAACCAAATTGTTATTTTTTACAAAACCCATTTTTCAGACAAATAAAATGATTTTTGAAGTATTAAAATACCCTCTTTTAAAATGTCTGAAAGACATTGTGGGAGAATAGGACTATATTACTAAATGATGTACGGTTCATATCCTAGGAACATTCTCAATGCAGAACAACTGATCCATAATGGCCCTGTGCTTGAAACGGTTCGGATATATCTTCCCACAAGCTACACATATGCTTATTAAAACTGAGGCCAATTTCAAGTCTCTGAAAATGATTAAATCAAACAATTTGTGAGAAGTAAAATCAGCATGATGAGTTAGATAAACATGAACTCTTTTTCTGGCATGAAATTACAGCGGTGATGAACTGTCTGGAAACAGTGTAATTGTCTGATACCCAAAATGTAATGTAAAAATAAATGTGATCGCTGTACAGAGAAAAACATAAGTGAAGCAAATGTTCTTTTTGATATAGAACAGATTCAGTGAATCCAACAAAGTAAATTGTGTGCAATAACAGCAAAGTTTTTTTAACCATTTGTTTTGGAGAATATTTGTATATTTCAGGGCAGTGGCGTTTTTAGTTTTTCTGCTGCCCTAGGCTCAGGAAAATCAGCTGCCCTCCCAACCCCACACCCCAAACATTTTTAGGTCATGTTTGTTCCATATAGATAAATATAGATTGCGCTCATATTGCAAGTAGTGAGTTTGCCCTCCAGCGCAATCCAAAATACAGCTTTACATTTGTTCTTTTTTAGACCTTAAAGGGACATGAGACCCAAAATATATTTTTCATGTATCAGGTAAAGAATACAATTTAAAAAAAGGTTCCAATTTACTTTTATTATCGAATTTGCTTTGTTCTGATGTTATTCTTTAAAGAAGAGATATCTAGATAGGTAGCATGCACATGACTGAGGCACTATATGACAGGAAATAGTGCTGCCATCTAGTGCTCTTGCTAATGCATAACATTGTTATAAAACTGCTGCCATCTAGTGCTCTTGCTAATGCATAAAATTGTTATAAATCTGCTGCCATCTAGTGCTCTTGGTAATGTATAACATTGTTATAAAACTGCTGCCATCTAGTGCTCTTGCTAATGTATAACATTGTTATAAAACTGCTGCCATCTAGTGCTCTTGCTAATGTATAACATTGTTATAAACTGCTGTCATCTAGTGCTCTTGCTAATGTATAACATTGTTATAAAACTGCTGCCATATAGTGCTCTTGCTAATGTGTAACATTGTTATAAAACTGCTGCCATCTAGTGCTAATGCATAACATTGTTATAAAACTGCTGCCATCTAGTGCTCTTGCTAATGCATAACATTGTTATAAATCTGCTGCCATCTAGTGCTCTTGCTAATGTATAACATTGTTATAAAACTGCTGCCATCTAGTGCTCTTGCTAATGCATAACATTGTTATTAAACTGCTGCCATCTAGTGCTCTTGCTAATGTATAACATTGTTATTAAACTGCTGCCATCTAGTGCTCTTGCTAATGTATAACATTGTTATTAAACTGCTGCCATCTAGTGCTCTTGCTAATGTATAACATTGTTATAAAACTGCTGCCATCTTGTGCTCTTACTAATGCATAACAATGTTATAAAACTGCTGCCATCTAGTGCTCTTGCTAATGTATAACATTATTATAAAACTGCTGCCATCTAGTGCTCTTGCTAATGTATAACATTGTTATAAAACTGCTGCCATCTAGTGCTCTTGCTAATGTATAACATTGTTATAAAACTGCTGCCATCTAGTGCTCTTGCTAATGTATAACATTGTTATAAAACTGCTGCCATCTAGTGCTCTTGCTAATGTATAACATTGTTATAAAACTGCTGCCATCTAGTGCTCTTGCTAATGTATAACATTGTTATAAAACTATTGCCATCTAGTGCTCTTGCTAATGCATAACAATGTTGTAAAACTGCTGCCATATAGTGCTGCAGACACGTGCGCACTCTTGAGCTTACATAACAAAACTTTAATAACATTATATTTAGACTTAATACTTAGGAAACAAAGGTTGCGGCAGAATTAAATAGATATAGAGGCCCATTTACCAAGCTCCGTATGGAGCTTGTGGGCCCGTTATTTTGGCGAGTCCTAAGAAACAGCAGTTATGAAGCAGTGGTCTTAATTCTCTTGGTATCCTTTATTAAGGAGCAAAAATGCACTCCTTGGCGTTACAAAGCAATAAGCCAATGACAAGAGGCATATGTGCAGCCACCAATCAGCTTTTAGCTCCTAGCTTCAGAGTCTACCTAGGTATGTTATTCAACAAATAATATCAAGAGAACAAAGCAAATTAGGTAATAGAAGTAAACTAGAAAGTTGTTTAAAATGGTATGCTATATCTAAAATTCATCATGTAAGACAAGTTTTGGGTTTCATGTCCCTTTAAGTTTCATTGAAATAATATAGCTTTAAACTAAATGAAGGAATTTTTTTGCTTCATCACTTTAGCGCTCAATTGTGATCCAGCATGAACTAAACTGAGTGCCCCATAAACATCTATTATGTGAGGAATTTAATGCACCACGTGTTAGCGCACACTACACTATTGCTTGAGCGATAAAAAATAATTTTAGACTTGTAATACAAGTGCAACAATAAAAAAGCGCTATGAATGGCACTCCAGTGATATTAACGCACCATAGGGTCGATCACAATCCTTTAGAAAATCATATGAAATAATTAACCAACAAAAATTATTTTAGGCTTTAATGGGGTTTTCTGTTGATAATCAGTAGATAAGATTGTGGTCAACTCCCATAATCCTAACACTTTAGGGCTCCACTTATAATCTTGACCAATGCATTTCCATTGACTTGTTACACCAGCTGCAGAGTACTAAAGGGATTGGAAACTGCTTTTTTAGGTTTGATATTGAAATTGAAATAGCTAGTTTTGCTAAATGAAACCACTACCCATAATGAAATAGTCAATACCTAAGTATTGACCTTGTGCATGAACAGAGACAGATACAATATGGAGTTCTGCTATTCCTGAAGGCTCAATCTATTTTATTGGGCATGTTCTTGAGAAGAATGTGGTCTTTTTTTTTAGTTTGCTAAAACAGATATTTCAAAAACAAAAATATACCTCAAGGAGCAATTCCCCATAAATGCAATACTATGCAGCTGATATAACAAGTCACCATGAAAGGGAAACAAATAAAATACAGTGGCCCGCTAGATATTTATGTGTTAACCATGCAGGTGTTTCACAGTATGTTCACTAAACCCCTGGTTATAGTATTAAGCACTCCGAGTATTAAATATGCATGTTGACCCAATCATTAACCTTTAAACACCTTTAATACTCTCCAAACTACTTCATGACCTATTCAACCTCAGAATCCCTCAGCTGCATTTATAATCATAAGGGGTAACAAGGTCCAATAAGATGTCATCTATTTGTGAACTATCCATATTCCAATCTTTACAAAGCCCCAAATTATGTCTTTTAATTCTAAAAACTCATATTAAGCAACAGCTTCAAAATTCCCATTGCTGGTTAGCTTCATGCTACTTTATGAACATCACAAACCATCTAACAATAAAATATGCACATGGTCACCACAGTAATAATTGAATGTTGAAATAAATCTATATGGCACCATGTTGTGACCCTATTCCTAACACTTACAGCAACCTTGTGTCATTAACCATCTTATCTTCCACAATAGCCCACAACAATAAGCACACAGATTTACCTTATGTGCCACAGTGCAATACTCACTAAACCAGACATCCTCAAACTTGGCTTTGGAACTACATTTCCCATGATGCACAGCCAGCTAAACCATTGTTTCTCAACACGGTCCTCAAGTATCCCCAACAGCGGGGTGACCATTTTGTCGCTTTAAAAAGGGACACATATGAAAAATACATATGTCATATGTTTTCAGGACTGTTTAAAAAAATGTTTTGTATAAGAACCCTGACAAATGTATTTTTCATATTTGTCCATTTTTAAAGCGGCAATATGGTCACCCTAGTAACACCACAGTAACACCTTAAAGCGGCAATATGGTCACCCTACCCAACAGGGACAGTAACACCTTAAGATTTTTAAATAAAATGTTTAGTTATGCATAACAAAACAACTTTGCAATATATTTCTATTATTTACTTTACTTCCTTTTTATGTAATTTAGCTCTTTCTACTTCTCAGAACATGGAAAGCACCCTGATGACTTCTCAAGGCTAAGGGGCCTATCTATCAAGCTCCAAAAGGAGCTTGACGGCCCGTGTTTCTGGCGAGTCTGAAGACTCGCCAGAAACAGCAGTTATGAAGCACCGCTGCTCCATTACCTGTCCGCCTGCTCTGAGCAGGCGGACAGACATCGCCGGAAATCAACCCGATCGAGTACAATCAAGTTGATTGACACCTCCCTGCCCATTGGCCGCGAGTCTGCAGGGGGCGGCGTTGCACCAGCAGCTCTTGTGAGCTGCTGGTGCAATGTTAAATGCGGAGAGCGTATTGCTCTCCGCATTCAGCGAGGTCTGGCGGACCTGATCCGCACTGTTCCTCTATGTCTACAATATATTCCTCTATGTCTACAATATATCTTTTACTAACTAGCTTTAACTGGTAACAACTGCAAAACAGAGTACATTATACAAACTTTATGACTTTGGTTAGCCTTGTTGTCTGCAGACTAAAGCCCAGATTGGCTCTTTCAAATAAGGCAGAAAGTGGGTGGAGTTTGGCTATTGTCAATTTGTTTTAAAAATATTAAGACTTGGCTGATAAGTTACAACAGACATGTCTTGTAATTGCAAGTTGTTTACAGTCCTTTTAAGAGGAAATACATTTTAAAGTACTCAGTCCCTTTAAGCTTTGTCACAATACTTTTTGTATCCCAGTTGGAAAACTTATCACATAACCGATTTTAATCTTTTCTTGTGGACTTAAGAAGAAAAATGTTGATATTTTTTTCCTGCTGGGATGAAACCTACTGTATAACTTATGCATAAAAGATAATATGATCAACAGTGAATTCAGAGAGGAGAAGATAAAATGCTAAGTTCTTTTGAATGTGTTACTGATCAATCTGTACTTCAATTTTAGAGGCATCAGAATCCCCTGGTCCATAAATAATAAATATGATATCTTTATCTATTAATTCCAGAACAAAAAGAATTGTATATGGTATAACAAGTCCTTTAAATACTTATTTTTTTTATTTTAATGGGGAAACTAAACGGTATGTGAGAGCACAATGTCTTCATCATAAAGACGTTATGTCGTCTTAAGGCTTCTTTTAAAACTTTGTTTAATTATCTTGGCATTTTGGATCTGACATACAAATAAAAATATAACTAAATTTTTTTGGTTTAAGTAGATATGATGTCCAAAAGAAAATGTATTTTGGGCAAATCTAAAAGTGATAATTAAATAAAAATTAAACTTTCTTAATTGAGATAGAGCAAGCAATTTTTACCACCTTTCCAATTTAAATATATTTGGCCAGATTACAAGTGGAGGGCAACATATCGCTTTACAAGGGCAATATTTGTGCTCCACTTAGTATTACCAGCTCACACAAATGTGGACTGGTATTACAAGTTAGCCGCAATGCTAATAATGCTCACAAGAGTGAGCTTCCTTAGGATCAAATGGGAGTCTCGTTTTCATGTCATGAGACACGGCATGAGAACCTAGCACAGTGAAGGTGGGTAAGTCACGCAGCGCTAGGCAGCAAATGTTAAATATATATATATATGAATATATGCATATATATTTATGTGTCAATTTATGTGTTCCAATCAGCCAATAGAATGCAAGCTCAATCCTATTCGCTGATTGCATCAGCCAATAGGATTTTTTCTACCTTAATTCCGATTGGTTGATAGAATTCTATCAGACAATCGGAATCTAAGGGACGCCATCTTGGATGACGTCACTTAAAGGAACCGTCATTCAGTAAGAAGCCATCGTTTGAAGAGGATGCTCCGCGCCGGATGTCTTGAAGATGGAGCCGCTCCGGATGAAGATTTCTGCCCGTCTGGAGGACCACTTCGCCCGGCTTGGATGAAGACTTCTCCATGCTTCGTTGAGGACTTCGGCCCGATTGGATGAAGACTTCTGGCACTTCCTTGAGGATGGATGTCCGGTCTTCAGAACAGTAAGTCGATCTTCAGGGGGTTAGTGTTAGGTTTTTTTAAGGGTGTATTGGGTGGGTTTTATTTTTTTGATTAGGGTTTGGGCCGCAAAAGAGCTAACTGCCATTTTATGGGCAATGCCCATCCAAATGCCCTTTTCAGGGCAATGGGGAGCTTAGGTTTTTTTAGATAGTATTTTATGTTGAGGGTTGGTTGGGTGGGTGGTGGGTTTTACTGTTGGGGGGGTTGTTTGTATTTTTTTTTTACAGGTAAAAAAGCTGATTACTTTGGGGCAATGCAATGCAAAAGGTCCTTTTAAGGGATATTGGTAGTTTAGTTTAGGCTAGGGTTTTTTTCATTTTGGGTGGCTTTTTTATTTTGATAGGGCTATTAGATTAGGTGTAATTAGTTTAAATATCTGTAATTTGTTTATTATTTTCTGTAATTTAGTGTTTGTTTATTTTTGTACTTTAGCTAATTTAATTTAATTTAGGTAATTGTATTTAATTTAGTTAATTTATTTAATTATAGTGTAGTGTTAGGTGTTATTGTAACTTATTTTAGGTTTTATTTTACAGGTACTTTTGTATTTATTTTAGCTAGGTAGTTATTAAATAGTTAATAACTATTTAATAAATATTCTACCTAGTTAAAATAAATACAAACTTCCCTGTAAAATAAAAATGAACCCTAAGCTATATACAATGTAACTCTTAGTTATATTGTAGCTAGCTTAGGGTTTATTTTATAGGTAAGTATTTCGTTTTAAATAGGAATAATTTAGTTAATGATAGTAATTTTATTTAGATGTATTTAAATTATATTTAAGTTAGGGGTGTTAGGGTTAGACTTAGGTTTAGGGGTTAATACATTTAGTATAGTGGCAGCGATGTTGGGGGCGGCAGATTAGGGGTTAATAAATATAATGTAGGTGACGGCGATGTTGGGGGCAGCAGATTAGGGGTTCATAACTATAATGTAGGTGGCGGCGGTGTCCAGAGCGGCAGATTAGGGGTTAATAATTATAATGCAGGTATCGGCAATGTCGGGCGGCAGATTAGGGGTTAATAAGTGTAAGATTAGGGGTGTTTAGAATCGGTGTTCATGTTAGGGTGTTAGGTGTAGACATATTTTTTTTTTCCCCTTAGGAATCAATGGGGCTGCTTTACTGAGTTTTATGCTGCTTTTTTGCAGGTGTTAGACTTTTTCTCAGCCGGCTCTCCTCGTTGATTCCTATGGGAAAATCGTGCACAAGCACGTACGACCAGCTCACCGCTGATTTAAGCAGCGCTGGTATTGGAGTGCGGTAAGGAGCACAATTTTGCTCAACGCTCACTTTTTGTCTTTTAACGCCAGGTTTGTAAAAACTCGTAATACCAGCGCTGTAGGGAAGTGAGCGGTGAGGGAAAACTGCTCGTTAGCACCGCACAGCTCAAAACGCAAAACTCGTAATCTAGCCGTTTGTATCTGTGCGCTGAACTATACTGATTTCCTCTATATATATATAATAAAAAAATTGCAAATTTTCAAAATCAAACACTCTCTAATTTAAGTGCAGATGTCACATGGTTTTCTTTGAAAATACGTTTCCTTTTTTTAATCTGTAAATGAGTGATCACAATGATTACGAAATAGTGTATCACTATCGATCTTTTAGAAGATAATAATTTATAAATAAATAAATGAGGGTAACTAAATTTCAATACAATGCAAAATATGAACAACATTTTACAGCTAAAATAACAGACCGGGTCAAAGGAAGATATAATGTTACATATTTTATTGGTAAAATATTTTATAAATAAAATAAATGAGAATATATTTAATTTTAAAGTGAACTTAAAGGGACATGAAAACTAAAATTGTTCTTTCATGATTCACATAGAACATACAATTCTAAACAATATTCCAATTTACTCCTATTATCGATTCTGCTTCATTCTTTTGGTATCCTTTAATGAAGGAGCAGCAATGCACTACTTGTCGAACACATTGGGTAAACCAAAAAGAGGTATAATTATGCAACCACCAATCAGCAACAATGTAAAGGCACTTACCCTACAGCCTGCAACTTTAGACCCCAAAAACTACTAAGTGCAGTTACTTTATTAAAAAATAGAGATGCTACTATCTTTATTATTTAACCCTTTAAGTGCTAACGACTTTCCCACCTGGGTGCTAAGGTTTTCTTAAAGGGTTTTTTACTTTTTTTTAATTTATTTCAGATCCCCAAGACTTACACAGTTGGAAAGGTTAGGCGATTACCTTTCCAACGGTGGGTCTTGGGGGTCTGTAGCTGCTTAGATACCTGAGATACAGGCTTCTAAGCAGCATGCCCCCTGCTCCTATATTTAACATTGTTAATGTTAAATAAAGTTGCGCGGTGACGTCATCACGTTTATTGCGCATGACGTTACCACGCAAAACGGAAGCCCCGGCGATTGGTGCTGCGTAATGAAAGGCATCGCCGGGGCTTCCATTTTGCGTGGTGACGAGGAGCGGGTGGGAGCCCCCAGATCTCCCTCAAGTTGGGAGAGTGCTAGTGACGGCTCTGAGCCGTCATTAGCACCAGAGTGTGAAACTGTGTGACGGCTCAGAGCCGTCATTATCACTCAAGGGGTTAATAAAGTATATTTCACTTGATTTTGGGGGCATTTGGTCGCTGGTTAATTTTATAAACTCTAATTGCTACCTCCTTGTAATGGCTGGTTGTTTATCGCGTACCCGCAAATAGGCAAATTTGACAGTTTACAGGTGCACAAATGAGCGCTCCACTTGCAATCCAGGCCTGAATGTTTACATTAGTTGCATCAGGAGAAAAAATAAAGCATTGGAGTACCCTTGCCAATGCTTCAAATCAATTTTGGAGTGTAATCACTTGAAAAAAAAACACACTCCCCACATCGTCCAAAACCCCGTTACTGGGAGCAGATATTGGAGCTAATGGAATTGACCGCTAAATATTAAGAAGCATGGAAATTCTAAACTTCAACTTCCCATCTAGAGAATTATAATAATATATAACATAATACAATAAAGAAAAATATCATTTGTTTGGGGAAGTTTATAATTATGTTGCTCTTTTGCTTTTGATTGGGAAATTATTTGCCTCTGATTGTTCCATAAACAGCTTTAGAATGTTCTTTTTAAATTGTTGATGGGATTTAACTGGTTTTATGACTACTAGCTACTATATATCTATTCTTTGTTGCTATGTTATGGTCTGTTAAGATTTTCTTGTGATCATGTCAACTATCGAATTACCAAAGAAGTTTAGTTTGTGAGATTACAGGAGAGCAATTATAGATGTGACCTGTGAGTATTTTATCTATGAATAACATTGCCAACCCAAGTAACTATGAAATAACAACCTCAATTATATTGGGCGTAAGAAATGCCAGAAGTACACACTGTCTGCTGTATCTGATCCCTGGAGTCCAGCTTGTAATATGGTTGGTATCCATGTGTAACAAATAGTGTTGTTCACTGGAGTGGAAGATAATAAATAGATCCGTGAAAATGATTTACAGAATGATGTTTTACCCAATAGGATGTGAGACTAGGATACAAATTTAGTAAATCTTGTTACAGTATTTCCTATCTTACAAGTTATTCTCCGAAGAAGATTTTCAGCCTTTTAGCTTTACCTTGAAGATAGAAAGCGGTTTTATTGCAAATGCATTTAATCACTGCCTGCTTATTAACTGAAGGAAAAGTGTACTTCAGCGTCTTTATGAAAAGTGAAGAGGCACTTTAATTAGAATATTTCCAAAGCAAAATAAGAAAACAGATTAAAAGATATCTGATTTTTTTTTCATGTTTTAATAACCATATCATTAAAGATCTGAGTAACACAGTGATCAGAAGATGTCTAAATAGGAGACACTTAACATAAATACATAAACAATACAAACACATCTCCTATGTTCACATTTTATTGAAAATGGAAAGAAATACCATGCCTGTTCCTAGTGTTAAGTTTATTGTTTATATATAGATCCAGATCATTTCTGCAATAAAATGTGTCTAATAATGTAATCAAAGAAGAAAAAAAAGTGTTGGTTAACTGATTCTTGATTAACTATTGTGGTGAATAGATTCTGTATCTATGCTATAGTAAGTATGCTGGTTTGCATATGGTCTTGTGCTGGGGTATCTGCTTAAAGAGAAAGTATACATCAATTTTCATTTAACTGCATGTAATAGACACCACTATAAAGAATAATATGCACAGATACTGATCTAAAAATCCAGAATAAAACCATTTAAAAACTTACTTAGAAGCTTCTAGTTTAGCACTGTTGAAAAGATAAGCTGGAACACCCACTGCAAATAGTTGTTTAGCAAAAAAAGCAGACCCCCCCCCCTCCCCCTTCTTTTGCATATGAAAAGACTTTGCACAAACAGGAGCAAGCTGGAGTAGGCATACATCAGTATTCTCCTAAAACTTTGGGGCTTAGTTAGGAGTCTGAAAATCAGTGCAATGTAATTTAAAAAGAAGCAAAATTATACATTTGTGGGGGGGGGGGGGGTGTTTAAATCTGTATAAGCTATATAAATGGATCATCTACAAAACATTTATGCAAAGAAAAATCTAGGTTTAATGTCCCTTTAAAACAGGAGTACTCCAAATACTTAAAATATACATATAAATATAATATATTGTGACTTAATAACATTTATAGTTTATGTACATTGTTATACACATTTAACTTGATAATACACACATATATACCCATTTAGTAAAGGGAGATATAATTCGATCAAGGAGTTTAAACTTGTAATTTCTAGACAGGTGCATTCATTTTGTCAGGAATGCAGATTCCTTAACAAAAAAATGAAAATTTGTCTCGTTTCATGAAATAAATATCTGAACGAATGCACGCCGAAATTTAAAGGACCACTTCATGCAATAGAATTGCATAATCAATAAGTACATAATAAAAAGACAATGATTTAACAACCACTCTGAATTTCAAATAAACAGTAGATGGGGCAGAGTTAGACCCTGGTGCGATAAGTCGCACAGAGTAAGAGCTCCTGCAAACATTACTGGATTTTTTGGCTTTTCACGTAAAATAAGTATATTATTTTAGGATTCTACCTAATATAGAAGAAGAAACCGCCCTGTGGCATATTCTAACGAACTTCAAGGTACCAGCTAAGCATATGACCCTAGCTTTTGCTCCTCTATGAAGCCACAAGGCAGTTACGCTTATAGTACTGCATATATACTGCAGAGCTTTCCCTGAGATCAACAGAACCTGAAAATTAAGTTGCCGCACTGCAACTAGGAAACCGAGCACAGTCAGTGGAGATCTAACTGAACATTAGTTCAATACTTTCTGGAGTCAGTACCCGATACTCAAAATGGAACCCAATACTTTGCTGCAGGAAACTGGCTTTATTCTACAGCGATATCAAGAGGACTTTACAGCTACGCTTAAAGCTGCATATAACTCTTCTATTATTACTTCCTCCACCCAAGTTCTCCGGAAACAGTACTACCAGTAAGTTTTATGATGGCAATGTCTTGGGGCCCCGGCAACCACCATCTTGTATATTATCGGATCTCCGGATGCGGAGGCTCCCCTGCTTACCTGCAGGGGATTTCTGTTGTCCGGCAGATGCTGCTGCTCACCTGTCTCATAGAATCGTAGCTGACCTGGTCTTCACCATTCCGAGCAGCACGTACGGAAACCTAAAAGCAGTGAAGTCGCTTGATTTTGTACGGCACACCGTGGAGGAAGAAGAACGTGTACTGAATGGGATTTTTATAGTTATGCAGAGCAGTAAACTGTTGAACGTCAAATTTAGTAACCCAAGAACGCATAACCGACTGTCTGTGGTTTATCCGTGTGTTTGTGCAGACGTACTTCTGAAGTTTCTCCCATCTTGCTTTAGCCTCTTCCACATATCGCCTACTATGCAGGAGGGTTTCAAGCGAGGCATTGGCTAAACTTTTTTATTACTGTATCTGCTGCAACCTATCCACCCATAGCAAGTGCGTTGCCAGCGGCCGAGGCAGCGTTCCGTGTTCTATTATGATTCAGCAGTATAGTTATTATATAATATTTAATCACCTCTTTCTTCTTCCTAGTATGTTTTTGGTCCACTATAAATATTTATATCCCCCAAAGTAATCTGTAAATAAACAGTAGATTTTTTTTTCTGTCAAATTTATTTTTTCTCCCATTTTCCGGCCCCTTTTATCATGTGACAGACATCACCCAATTACTGACTAGTATACCTATACCCTGTGAGCTTGTTCACATGCCCAGTAGGATCTTGTTCCCCAGAAAGTGTATAGATAACAAGAATGTGCAAAATTTGATAATATAAATAAATTGGAAAGTGTCTTACAAATGCTTGTTCTATCTGAATCATTAAAGTTTATTTTGACTTGAGTGTCCCTTTAAAGAAAAGGAATAAATACTGATGAGATTTGGCCCCTCTATAATACCTTAGGGAAATTTAAACCAACTTTAAATAACCTTAGGGAGTAAAATACCTATAGTGTGCTAGAGAGCTGCGCTAGTCACAATTTTTCTTCACAGAGCCGCGGGGCATGCTAGGAGGCTTAGGATGGTGGATCCCATGGCTTGTGTTAAACTCAAAGGTCTTTTAGCGCAGGTCCTGGGATATGCCAAGCTAAATCTCCTATTTGCGTGCTCCGCGGCTCTGTGGAGAAGGCCGGGTAGAAATTAGCCCAGCTCTCTAGCGTTCTAAAGGTAAGTGTTTACTGCTACAGGTTTTTCACATGTAGCAAAGGAACATTTACATTAACTTAACAAAAACAAATGTAAATGTTTTATGAATGTGCAGTATTCGTTTCTTTAAAACGTTATGAATACCGAAAGACAAGGGCAATAAATAGAAAAGATACAATGTTTTTTTAATATTCATAAAGAAAGATTCAACCAAACCAAATTTTTCACCCATGCACACCTCTAGCAGTTTACATACACACACACACCACAGCACACTATGGGGCCGATTAATCAATGTCTGTCCGACATAATACGATGTAGTGTATCATGTCCTACAGACATCGCTGAATGCCGACAGCATACGCTGTAAGCATTTATTATTGCACAGGCAGTTCTAGTGAGCTGCTTGTACAATGCTGCCACCTGCAGATTTGCAACCAATCGGCCGCTAGCAGGGGGTGTCAATCAGCCCGATCGTATATATTATATACACTGATACATTTCATCAGGATTTCTTCGTTTTCCTTAAATTTTGTAGTGCTCTGGGAATATTGGTCAGGATTAACACGGCTCTCCAGTGAGCTAGAGGTACGGTTATGGCTATGGGGTTGATTTACCAAGCAGTGGATGCTGCTATCTGTACCCGTACTTTCCAGCTCACCTGAAATGTAAATTAAGAAGCAGCAGTCATAAGACCGCTGCTATTTAACTCATCCACCACCTCTTAGGTGGCAGCCAGCAATCAGCCCGATCGGATATGATTGGGTTGATTGACACACCCTGCTAATGCACAAGCATTTCACACAAAATGCTTGTGAAAATGATAAATGGTGACAGCGTATGCTGTCTGCATTTATCGATGTAGGGCGGACATTTTTTCACCTGTAGCAAAGGAACATATACATTTGTTTAAAAAAAAAAAACTGAAGAAATGAGCAGCAGCCAATCAGCATCAGCAGTGCTGAGGTCATGAACTCTTTTACTGTGATCTCATGAGATTTGACTTAACTCTCATGAGATTTAATTGTAAACTTCCTTAAGCTGAATAGGGAAATAAGATGAGAGTGCACTTTTTTTACCTGGTTGTCATAGGGACAAGTTATAAAAAGCAGCAGCTATTGGCCTAGATTTATTTTTACTTTAGAGACATATAAATATAAAACTAAGTGCAATGTTACCTAGCATTGTGTTAATAAGTATATAAATAAGTTTTGATGCATCTGATATTTATGGTTTGCAGCCTCCACTATCCCCACCATAAAGCTTTTCTGTATTTGGAGGCTCTAGGTCAGGGGTCAGCAACCTTGGTTCTCCAGATGTTTTAGAATTATGTTTCCCATGATGATTAGGTAGCTCAAAGACACTTAAGTATCATGGGAAATGTAGTTCTAAATAATCTTAAGAGCCAAGGTTGCTGACCCCTGCTATAGGTTATAAGCCAGTCAGACTTCTTATGACCTCAATATTGCTCAACTTTTGCAGCTGTGGAGACAGCTTTGGAGCCCACGTGCATGCTGGAAATGCTAGTTAATTGGTTGTACAAGGGAAACAAAACAAAGAGAATTTCACAAATTGGGACCATATACTTTAGTATTAACATCCTCCAGACTTCTCTGATGCTTTTATATGGAAGATAGCTAAGACTATCATACATAGACAGGCATGATACTGATGTTCCATAGAGAAGTGAAGTCCTTACATACTTTGTAGTTTCTTTAAGGGCTTCAGCCTGATACATTATGCATGTGCTGTTCCTCAGGAGTGCACTCCCATTAAGGAGCTTCTGATTGAAATTATCACTGTGCTAACTGAGCACAACCGTTCACGTCCATTAAAAATGTTTATCATACTTCAAAAATAAGCTATAACTAACCATGTTGCTGTATTTTTAGGGCCCAAATTATGTAAGTGATGCTGATTTTTTTCTCAGTCTACAATTAAAGCATTTTCCATTCATGATTCATATTATAATAACCGCAGAGAAGTTCAATTTCTATTCAAAATTCTTAAAGCACTTTACAATTAAATAATAATAATAATAAAAAAAACACTGATAGGCTAAATTGATAAACAAGAGTAAAAATATATCTTTTCGAGAAAAATATAATATAAAAATATGTCCTACAGTGAACTGAAAGAAAATCAGCATAAATACAGCTCTGACAAAAGCCACATTTCACTTCTATTTGTATAAAAGACAGAAGCATGCATTGGAAGCACTAATTCTAATTATTGCTTTAAGTAGGAGTTTTTGGCAGAAGGTCAAGAAATAATAGGAGAATGTGTGAATCTGCAGATCACAGCAGCAGCAAGCTTAATCATTTGAATAAAGCCATTTTCCCTAGACTCGCTGGGTGATGTTCAATGTTCTGGATGGATCTAACATAATCAGTCTGTTCTCTGGTGTATACCTACTTCCTGCTGACTCAGAAAGCCAAACCTCTTTTGCCAGTTTTTAAACTCAAACAGTCATGTTTTGAGCATCTGTTTCAGGTAATGATATATCACATCAATAGCAACATATTCCTATAGTGCAGTTTATTCTAAACAAGTAAAACTTGTACTCATTTATTGTTTAAAAAATAAAGAATATATGGGCTCCTTAGCTGAAAACAAAAGAATTGAAGAATAGTTTTTGCCACCTGCATTTATAGTCATACTGATGTTGATGGATGGCCACTCTTCAGCTTATCTGCAATTTCAGTTTCTCCTTCTTGAAGCGTCTTCCCCAAATGCCTAACATTGCTAATGTCCACTACAGGGTCCCCATAACACTTCTTCAGCCGATTATGGATTTCCTTAGGTGCGCAACCCTCTTTCATCAAAAATTCAATGGCAGCGCTTTGTTTTAGCCTCGGATCCATGGTTGCATTTACTCAATCTGAAAACCAAAAGCATATATTAGTAGGGAAAGGATAACTCTATAACATCATACATGAACATTTATGGTCACTCTAATCGATACAAATTATAGACAAAGATGCCTGTCACTATCTGTATAAAAGGTCCAACATATTTACTTACATTATTGATTGAGTCAACCATGGAAACAACTTTTTGCCTGGACCCTAACGGCATCACTTATTTCTTGCTAGATCATCTTCTTTCGTGCAAATTGTGTCTGTCTTACGCATCAACCAAAGAGATAGTCATAAGAATCATATTAATTAGAACCATGTTGTGCTGGTGAGAAATATATGGGTTCTTTGATTGTGTAGGTTGTTATTCAGATACCGATGAAGCCATAATGGTGAAGTATAGTTTTTTTTTTTTTAAATCCCACAGCTACTAAAATGTATCAACAATTTATATATATATATATATATATATATATATATATATATATATATATATATGAGATCTGCACAAAAGTTATCCTTTTATATGAGCTGATTTCTATTCCCACAACTATTATGACGTGTGTGACACCTTGCAGGTCACGTAAACCAAAATCACTGAGGAATGTTTCCAACACCTTGTTGAATCTATGCCATGAGGAATTAAGGCAGTTCTGAAGGCAAAAGGGGGTCCAACCCAGTACTAGCAAGGTGTACCTAATAAAGTGGCCGGTGAGTATATATATATATATATATATATATATATATATATATATATATATTTACTCTTACAGATGAAAGAGATAATTTTGATAGCAGTTAAGTTGGACAATGCAAGAATTTAGCCTTCCAGATTTTTTTACAGCCCTCAGTACTTCCCCTATGATCCCTCTTATGCAGTATATGTCTTCAGCTATGCCATAAAGAATAACTAGGACATGTTATCGTATGACTTCAAAAATGTAAACAGATAGTTGGAGCAGAATTTATTCAACTTTGTTCTCTCTCTTCACACTTCTTAACCCATCAACGTGCCACAAATCTTATTAGGTTTTGCAGCACACATACGGCTAGATAATGAGTGGAGCGCTAACAGTTAAGCGTGAGCAAAAAGGCGGGTGTTTGCACACATCAGGTTTTTCACTCATATTACAAGTTTAATGTAAACTCAAACTCAGATATCTGGTTAACTGTTTCTCAAAACAAAAAAGTGTCACAAAACACTACATTACAAAGTACAGTTACACTCATAATAACACCATCTAATAAAAATATTCAAAAAATATTGCACAAAAAAGTTATAAGGGCTCAAAGATATGAGGTCTCAGGTGTTAGAAAAAAGGCTGCAAAGGGCTTCAACATAGAGATACATACTGTACATATACATGTCTAAAGTTGTATGTATGCATTTATAAATATATGTGTGTGTTAACATATGTATTTATGTATTTATATGTGTATATATGTATTTACAGACATATACACATATAAACACATAAATACATATGTTCACAAATATAGACATATATACACATATATACACATAAATGCATACAGTATGTACACAAATATAGACATATATACACATAAATACATATGTACACAAATATAGACATATATACACATAAATACATATGTACACAAATATAGACATATATACACATATATACACATAAATACATATGTACACATATATAGACATATATACACATATAAACACATAAATACATATGTACACATATATAGACATATATACACATATATACACATAAATACATACAGTATGTGCACACATATAGACATATATAGACATATATACACATAAATACATATGTACACAAATATAGACATATATACACATGTAAACACATAAATACATATGTACACAAATATAGACATATATACACATATAAACACATAAATACATATGTACACATATATAGACATATATACACATATAAACACATAAATACATATGTACACATATATAGACATGTATACACATATATACACATAAATACATACAGTATGTACACAAATATAGACATATATACACATAAATACATATGTACACAAATATAGACATATATACACATATATACACATAAATACATATGTACACAAATATAGACATATATAGACATATATACACATAAATACATATGTACACAAATATAGACATATATACACATATATACACATAAATAAATATGTACACAAATATAGAAATATATACACATATAAACATGTAAATACATATGTACACAAATATAGACATTTACACATATATACACAAATACATATGTACACAAATAGACATATATACACATATATACACATAAATACATATGTACACAAATATAGACATATATACACATATAAACACATAAATACATATGTACACAAATATAGACATATAAAGAAGTGGCATTGGAGCCCTTTGCATTTAAGATGATGAAAACATGTAAAAACATATTTATGCAACATTCATATTTAATAATGGTTTTAAGACTAATACACATAAGAAGAGAAAGAAAAAAAAAGATAGAGAAACAAAACATCCGCATATATTGCTTTAGGTAACATATATATATCTCAAAACACTAAATACAGTTATATGACGGAAGCTTATGTGTTCTATAATTTCTCTTCGATTTAATAACTTAGGCATTGCGAAACATCATAACAAACCAATGTTCTTATTGACCTCCTAATGTTCCTCAAGTAAAGAAAAGAATGGGGGAAAAAGGCCAAAGAATAAACCAATCATATGGCATTTATTTATCTACTAGTACTAAAGCCCGTGTACACGGGCCATTTTTTGCAGTACAGCGGTCCCACCCCTTGCTCTCTCCCCCCTCTCTTTTGCTCTCTCTTCCCCCCCTCTCTTTTGCTTTCTCTCCCCCCTCTCTTTTGCTTTCTCTCCCCCCTCTCCTTTGTTCTCTGTCTCCCCTCTTTTGCTCTCTCTCTCCCCTCTTTTGCTCTCTCTCTCCCCTCTTTGGCTCTCTCCCTCCTTTCTTTTGCTCTCTCTCCCCCCTCTTTTGTTCTCTCCCCCCTCTTTGGCTCCCCCCCCTCTTTGGCTCTCCTCCCCCCTCTTTGGCTCTCCCCCCCTCTTTGGCTCCCCCCCCCCCTCTTTGGCTCTCTTCCCTCTTTTGCTCTGTCTCCTCTTTGGCTCTCTCTCTCCCCCCCCTCTTTGGCTCTCCCCCCCCCTCTTTGGCTCTCTCCCCTCTTTTGCTCTCTCTCCTCTTTGGCTCTCTCTCTCCCCCCCCCTTTGGCTCTCTCCCTTTGGCTCTCCCCCCCCTTTGGCTCTCCCCCCCCCCTTTGGCTCTCCCCCCCCCTTTGGCTCTCCCCCCCCTTTGGCTCTCTCTCCACCCTCTTTGGCTCTCTCTCCTCTTTGGCTCTCTCTCTCCCCCCGCTCTTTGGCTCTCCCCTCCCCTTTGGCTCCCCCCCCCTCCTTGGCTCTCCCCCCCCTCTTTTGCTCTCTCTCTCCCCTCTTTGGCTCTCTCCCCCCCTCTTTTGTTCTCTCCCCCCTCTTTGGCACTCTCCCCCCCTCTTTGGCTCTCCCCCCTCTTTGGCTCTGCCCCCCCTCTTTCGCTCTGCCCCCTCCCCTCTTTGGCTCTCTCTCCCCCCTCTTTGGCTCTCTCCCCTCTTTTGCTCTCCTCTTTGGCTCTCTTTCCTCTTTGGCTCTCTCTCTCCCCCCTCTTTGGCTCTCCCCCCCCTTTAGCTCTCTCCCCCCCCCCTTTGGCTCTCTCCCCCCCTCTTTGGCTCTCTCCCCCCCCCTCTTTGGCTCTCCCCCCCCCTCTTTGGCTCTCTCTCCCCCCTCCTTGGCTCTCTCTCCCCCCTCTTTGTCTCTTTTTCCTCTTTGGCTCTCTCTCTCCTCCCTCTTTGGCTCTCCCCCCCCCCTTCTCTTTGGCTCTCCCCCCCCCTTCTCTTTGGCTCTCTCCCCCCTCTTTGGCTCTCTCTCCTTTTTGGCTCTTTTTCCTCTTTGGCTCTCTCTCTCCCCCCTCTTTGGCTCTCCCCCCTCTTTGGCTCTCTCTCTCCCCCCCCTTTGGCTCTCTCCCCCCCATTTGGCTCTCTCCCCCCCCCTTTGGCTCTCCCCCCATTTGGCTCTCCCCCCCCCCTTTGGCTCTCTCTCCCCCCTCTTTGGCTCTCTCTCCTCTTTGGCTCTCTCTCTCCCCCCCCTCTTTGGCTCTCCCCTCCCCTTTGGCTCCCCCCCCCTCCTTGGCTCTCCCCCCCCCCTCTTTTGCTCTCTCTCTCCCCTCTTTGGCTCTCTCCCCCCTCTTTTGTTCTCTCCCCCCTCTTTGGCACTCTCCCCCCCTCTTTGGCTCTCCCCCCTCTTTGGCTCTGCCCCCCCTCTTTCGCTCTGCCCCCTCCCCTCTTTGGCTCTCTCTCCCCCCTCTTTGGCTCTCTCCCCTCTTTTGCTCTCCTCTTTGGCTCTCTTTCCTCTTTGGCTCTCTCTCTCCCCCCCTCTTTGGCTCTCCCCCCTTTAGCTCTCCCCCCCCCCCTTTGGCTCTCTCCCCCCCCTCTTTGGCTCTCTCCCCCCCCCTCTTTGGCTCTCCCCCCCCCCTCTTTGGCTCTCTCTCCCCCCCTCTTTGGCTCTCTCTCCCCCCTCTTTGTCTCTTTTTCCTCTTTGGCTCTCTCTCTCCTCCCTCTTTGGCTCTCCCCCCCCCTTCTCTTTGGCTCTCCCCCCCTTCTCTTTGGCTCTCTCCCCCCTCTTTGGCTCTCTCTCCTTTTTGGCTCTTTTTCCTCTTTGGCTCTCTCTCTCCCCCCCTCTTTGGCTCTCCCCCCCTTCTCTTTGGTTCTCCCCCCCCCCTTCTCTTTGGTTCTCCCCCCCTTCTCTTTGTCTCTCTCTCCCCTTCTCTTTGGCTCTCTCTCCCCCTTTGGCTCTCTCTCCCCCCCCCTTTAGCTCTCCCCCCCTCTTTGGCTCTCTCCCCCCCTCTTTGGCCCTTCTCCCCCCCTCTTTGGCCCTTCTCCCCCCCCTCTCCTGCTCCCTCTCTGGCTCTGTCTTCACATCGCGGGACCCCGCCCGGCCACGCCCCATCGCGGCAACACCCGCCCGGCCACGCCCCTCGCGACGCCCGGCCACGCCCCCATCGCAACGCTCCCGTTGGCCACAAACAGCTGTGATGTCTGGGGAGCGCGCTCCATATCTCTTGCCACAGGCTGTTTCAATCAGCTTACCTCGCGCTCCCCAGACCTCACAGCTGTTTGTGTACCTCGCGCTCCCTATCTCACAGCTGCTTGTATGCTGTGTACCTCGCGCTCCCTATCTCACAGCTGCTTGTATGCTGTGTACCTCGCGCTCCCTATCTCAAGGCCAAGTGTTTGTCTCTACTGCGCATGACGGCTTCAGACAAACACTTGGCCTTTTATAATATAGGATGTGTACCTCGCGCTCCCTATCTCACAGCTGCTTGTATGCTGTGTACCTCGCGCTCCCTATCTCAAGGCCAAGTGTTTGTCTCTACTGCGCATGATGGCTTCAGACAAACACTTGGCCTTTTATAATATAGGATTGAGCAGATATCTAATATAAATTGAGTTTTGAAGAGGGAAAAGAACATTAATTTGGATATTATCGACATATTTTTTAATCAAACTTGACCATTTTATCTAGTATTTCTTAATATTTTATTTTTTCTGAAAGTATAGTTGTATCATATTATATATCAATTAAAGCTTGTTTTTGTATTAAATCAATAAATTTACTAATAGTTGGTTCTTTCCTATTTTTCCAAACTTTTAATATTAGATAACTGTTTGCTAAGTACCATTTTTTAACTGTAGCTGGAGTCACATATATGCGGTTGATCAGATGATTATGCATTTCATGATGCAGCCAATGGGGCCTATCTATCAAGCCCCGAAAGGAGCTTGACGGCCCGTGTTTCTGGTGAGTCTTCAGACACGCCAGAAACAGCAGTTATGAAGATGCGGTCTAAAGACTGCTGCTCCATAACCCTGTCCGCCTCCTCAGAGTAGGCGGACAGGAATCGCCAGAAATCAACCTGATCGAGTTTGATCGGGTTGATTGACACCTCCCTGCTGGCAGCTGATTGGCCGCGGGTCAGCAGGGGGCGGCGTTGCTCCAGCAGCTCTTGTGAGCTGCTGGTGCAATGCTGAATATGGAGAGCGTATTGCTCTCCGCATTCAGCGAGGTCTTGCGGATCTGACCCGCACAAGACCTGTGATAAATAGAGGCCAATGTGATTCAGGCTGATCTTTGAATACTTTGTATTTGAGCCAGGACAATCAAAATGAAACAGTTATCTCTGCCTTATTGGAGCTTGGTTATTACTTTACACTCCTAAATCAGGCTAGCTCACTACCTAAAACTATGTTTGCTCTAACCTTGGATAAGGACGAAATTCTACCTGTTGATCGGACATTGCATTCTGCGACTTATAAACAGAACTCTTTATTGCTGCTCTTAACATTGGATTTTCCTCTGCCTGTCAGCACACCGAGACACTGCAGATTGCCTTCCTTCTGTGTTTAGCCACCTCTCTGGATTCAACACCACTTCTGCACAGCTTCTCACCTTCAGTGTGTTCACAGAGTCAGCTGAAATCCTCACTCTGCTGCCACAGACTGTTCACTGGCTGCTCACAGGAAACAACTACAACTATCTCTGCTCATTCAAGGGACTAGATACTAATACATCTAGTATCTTTGAGCCTCCGTGGTTTCCCTTGCCTGTGACATCAGCGTGGATTCCTTGGGTATCCGATTATCTGTCGCCATCAGTTTGTTGTCCAACTGTGCATTTATTTAGAAGTGTTTTTATTGTGATGCTATTTTAGGACACTGCACTTATCTTGCTCTATATACGCCGGATCAACATATTAGATTGTGAGAGAACAACTGTGTGTTTTTTTTTTATATATACTTTTTATGTTATTAAATATATATTTTTATAATTGAGGTATTGTATATGTCAATTCAGTTACTATCTTTAGCTGAGTATTCAGTGCAGTGGTATTAAGTTCCCCCTTATTTATTAGAGCCAGGGCATCAACATTGTCTAAGTCATAGCTCCATTTTATAACTAATCTTTGTTGATTTTTATCTCCTAAATGTCTTAATATTAATTTATACCAATAATTGAGTGTTTTCCTTATCAATATAAAGATAGACACAACTGAATCCCTGAATATTCCCAGCTAAAATTAAAGCCTTTTGTGATCATTTAAAACAAGTGACGAGAAAAAATTAACCCACTTAAATTATACTGGTACCAATATTTACAATTATCATCTAACACACGCATATTCTTGTCAAACTCAATAGATGGGACTTCGACACAATTAGAATTTTTTTGTATACTAGGCAAGAGGCCAAAAAAAGCAATATCACAGCTCTATTTAATTATTCAAAGGGCAAATAGAATTGATCCATCATTGTATAATAAATGGGAATTGGACTAAGAAATGGAAATAAATGGAGAGGAGTGGAACCAATTATTATATAACTCATGTAGGGGACTCTTAAGTGCTGACATGATCGAAAATTGCTACAAAACTATATCAAGATGGTACCTAACACCGGTTATTACATCACATACAGTAATCAATGACTCCAGCCTTTGCTGCAGAGGTTGTGGAGCAGTAGTTACATATAAACATAGGTGGTGGGACTGTCCCCACTCTACGGAGGTTTGGGAAGATCTCTCTAGCCTTCTTAGCTCCATCTTAGAGGAACCAATATGACTGACACTACCTCAGGCACTACTCCATGAATATAACAAGAAATTTAATAAACATATAAATCAATTTATAAGAATAGTTTGTACAGCAGCGAGAATATGTATAGCACGTCATTGGAAAGTAGGATCGCCCACAAAAGAAGAGATTGTTAATAAGATCAGATACTTTTATAACAGGTATGAACAAGCAGCTCACATACAGGACACACAGGCAACTTTTAAAAAAACATGGTTTTATTGGATAATGTACAAGACAAACGAGTGACGGTGGAACATTGGGATCTAGAGTTGAGGGGGGGTGGAAGGGGAAGCTTGTTTCACAGCGACAGAGATAAGGAAGAGGATCCGGTGGTCTGGCAGAAGAACCCTAAAGACAAAAGAAACAATAAGATAAGCATCTATCTTAATCTTATCTATTTCTTACCCACCTTTTATTCAAATTTTCTTTTTTTTTCCCTCTTACTCTATTTCTTTCTCACTATTTCATTTTTTCTTATTAAATTTGGAGAGGAATCTGAACACAGTGAAATTATTCTTCAGATTTTTGGTCAGGTAATGTTGTGTTACAATGTTTGTATAGGAGACTACGAATAATTAGTATAGAATTTGTACATGACATACCTGTGTAATTATTGATTCAGTGTGATCATATTCTTCCCTATTTAAAATTATTTCAACATAAAACAAGTGACGAACTTGTAAATATGCGTAAAAGTTTGAGTTCGGTAATTCAAAATTGTATTTTAATCTTTTGAAGGTTAAGACTCTTGTAGAGTGTTCTCCATTTAGCTGGCTTATAAACTTTAAACCTTTATCGGCCCATCTTTTATACCAGTTATTTTTAAGCTCTATATACAGAGGGCTATCCACTATTGGTAATAAACTAGAAATAAATACATTTATTTGTAACAGTTTACACATATTCTGCTATGTTTTAATAATTTTACAGAATGCAAATAGGTCTCTAATTTCAATTCGGATAGAATTAGCGGGGCAGTGTAGCAATGCATTCAGATAATGAGGCCTATTTATCAAGCCGTCAACTGCAAATACGCTGGAATTCCGCAGCGTAATTGTGGCAAGCCTGATTCGCCCTATTTATCAAAGCCTACAGACCGGCAAAAGTTGAAATCTGTAACGTAAAATACGATCCGCCGGATTCAGTCCGACACAGATCGATGCTTACGTCATTACAGATGTTCCGAATGCAAATTTGGCACTATCTGGCTACTTTTGCTAGTTATCAAACTGCTAACAGTATTCCGGCCCAGCGTACCTGCTTTTCAATCCGCCACCCTGGAGGCCGCGGATTCCATAGGAATCAATGGGAGTCTGAAAGTGGCGAAAGCTTATGTTCGCTGCTGCCCGATACCCCATTGATTCCTATGGGAGAATAAAAGTTATGTTTACACCTAACACCCTAACATATACCCGAGTCTAAACACCCCTAATCTGCCTCCCCCTTCATCGCTGCCACCTAAATAATGTTATTAACCCCTATCCCGCCGCTCCCCGACACCGCCGCAACTAAATAAATATATTAACCCCTATCCTGCCACTCCCGGAGCCCATCACAACTAAATAGATGTATTAACCCCTAAACCTATTAACCCCTAAACCGCCAGCCCCCCACATCGCCATAAACTAAATTACCCTATCAACCCCTAAACCTAACAACCCGCTAACTGTACATTAAAATTACATCATCCCTATCTTATAATAAATTTAAACTTACCTGTAGATTTAAATTAAACTATATTAAACTATTAATTACCTTCGCTATCTATTATACTAAAATTACATTAAAATATATTAAACTAAAAATTAATCTACCCTAACTGTTATTGGATCAGCCAATAGGATGAAAGCTCAATCCTATTGGCTGATTGCAACAGCCAATAGGATTTTTTCAACCTTAATTCCGATTGGCTGATAGAAATCTATCAGCCAATCGAAATCTAAGGGACGCCATCTTGGATGACGTCTTTTAAAGGGAAACTTCATTCGGAAGAAGACGTCGATTGAAGAGGATGCTCTGCGCCGGATGTCTTGAAGTTGGAGCTGCTCCGCGCCAGATGGATGAAGATAGAAGATGTCGTCTGGATGAAGACTTCTGCCGGCTTGGATGAAGACTTCTGCCGGCTTCGATGAGGACTTCTGCCTCTTCGTTGAGGATGTATGTCAGGTCTTCAAAAACTGTAAGTGGATCTTCAGGGGTTAGTGTTAGGTTTTTCAATGGTTTATTGGGTGGGTTTTATTTTTAGATTAGGGTTTGGGCAAGGAAAAAGAGCTAAATGCCCTATTAAGGGCAATGCCCATACAAATGCCCTTTTCAGGGCAATGGGGAGCTTAGGTTTTTTAGATTAGGTTTTTATTTGGGGGGGTTGGTTGTGTGGGTGGTGGGTTTTACTTTTGGGGGTTGTTTGTATTTTTTTTTACAGGTAAAAGAGCTGATTTCTTTGGGGCAATGCCCCGCAAAAGGCGCTTTTAAGGGCCATTGGTAGTTTATTGTAGGCTAGGGTTTTTATTTTGTTTTGGGGGCTTTTTTATTTTCATAGGGCTCTTAGATTAGGTATAATTAGTTTAAATATTTGATAATTTATATTTTATTTTGTGTAACTTAGTGTTAATTTTTTTTGTAACAGTGTTTGTTATTTTGTTTAACTTAGTTGTTAGTTTTTTGTAACTTTGTAATTTTTAATAGTTGATTTAAATTATTTGAGTAGGGTTAGGTTTTTAACTATATAATATAGTTAATTTAATTTGTAGTTTATTGTAATTTTAGTATAATAGTTAGGGTAGATTAATTAATAGTTTAATATAGTTTTATTTAAATCTACAGGTAAGTTAAAATTTATTATAAGATAGGGATGATGTAATTTTAATGTTAGCATGTTGTTAGGTTTAGGGGTTAATAGTTTAGTTTAGTTTATGGCGATGTGGGGGGCTGGCAGTTTAGGGGTTAATAGGTTTAGTAAGTGGTAGTGATGTGGGAGGCCAGGGGTTTAGGGGTTAATACATTTATTTAGTTGCGGTGGGCTCTGAGAGCAGAGGGATAGGGGTTAATGCCTTTAGTTAGTTGCCGCGGGGTCTGGGAGCGGCGGGATAGGGGTTCGCTGTCCATCGCCCCGTACTTGGTGCGCGGCTTTTTGACAGCTTTTTATATAAATATGGAGAGCGTATTCAGGTCCGCGGCCGCGATGTTAGGCGATGTCAGGCGAGCGTATTGGTGCCGTCGAATGCAAGGAAGTTGACAGCTTTATAAGTAGGCCTCTAAAAGTGAAGAACATTTTCTCCTCAATTTCCAAAGATGATACACAACTTTGTTTGGTTAACCAATCAATTGCCACCTTTCCAAGACAAATTATATTATATATCATTCACAAGCATTAATAGAACAAGCAGATATCAAAACGGTGGTAGCTATGAGAGTCAAAAATTCATAGAAAATGGAAACCATGTTTGCATTACCTTCTTGTCAACCTTGGAAACATTTATTTTCCCTTTCACAAATATGAATATATATTTAATGTACAAATAGCTGAAAGATGGAAGTTAGATTAGCTATAGGTTTTTGGAGACTTCATATGCTAATATATACATATTACGGCTATATTTATATTCCCCATGCTCCTTGCTATTTTACTTGGGGTATATCAGTTGTGTTTTAGTATTAGGGCAGTTTATTTTAGCTCAGTTTTATTTTTATTCCAGTTTACTCTATACTTTATAAGTCAAGGTTCTTTTGTGTTATAGTATATGTTCCTATTTTAAAAATGAAATCACTTGATGGACAAATAGATTTTAGTCTGTTATTTGTTAATATAATTCTCCGTGATCTTCAATGTTTATTTTTCTACTGTTAAGGCATTGGTTACTTAATTTTATTAGACAATGTTTTTACTGTATGTACAGTTAAGTGTTAAATAATGATATAAAAAGAAAATATTGTACCATATAGGCTAAATACATTGACAAGGTAATGATTCAATTTCATGTTTTAATAATGAAGCAAACCCTTTGAAAGCTCTAAGCAAAAAGCTTCACAAGAATTTATAAAGATCTACAGATAACTGGAGAAGTAAATATGTCAGGGCTTATGGGGGCTAAAACATTGAGGAAAACTGTCATATTATTACTTTTATTTTCTCATTCAATGTATTATATGTATATTATTATTATTATTCTTTATTTATAAAGTGCTGACAGATTCCGCAGAGCTGCCCATGGGTACAAGGATAACAGTACAGTGGAGAAACAATACGATAAGACACAAAATTTTACAGACAAATACAGGGGTAATTGAGGGCCCTATTCCCGTGTGACCTTACAATCTAAACAATATGTATATATATATATATATATATATATATATATATATATATATATATATATAGGGGTCAAGTCCAACAAGAAAAAGTGTGGGAACTCACCAAGACTTCAATCCCATCACAATTAATACAGTTTTATACACACACATGGGGGCCTATTTATCATGATGCGGATCATGTCCGCTGCACATCGATAAATGCCAAAAGCATACGCTCTCGGCATTTATCATTGCACCAGCAGTTCTGGTGAAATGCTTGTGCAATACCGCCCCCTGCAGATTCACGGCCAAACGGCCGCTAGCAGGGGGTGTCAATCAACCCGATTGTATTGCATCGGGTTGATTTTCGGCGATGTCTGTCCGCTGCTTCAGAGCAGGCAAATAGGTTATGGAGCAGCGGTCTTTAGGCTCCGCAGAAGGCTCGCCAGATAAACGAGACATCAAGCTCCATACGGCTCGCCAGATAAACGAGACATCAAGCTCCACTGTATTTATATGTATATAATCTATACACTGGTTAATGAAAGCAAATGTAAACCAATGAAAGGCTGAATAGTTGCCTTTGGGCCTGAGGATAGACACCCATATTAACATTTTTACATGGCATTTGTACATAGATGATGTTGAATAATCCAAAAAGCTAAGAGCCTTAGTAAAAAATGTAGGAGATATTACTCCCTGGCTCTCCAGATGTTTAAGGCTCTGTAATGTAAACATCTGATATCATTATTTTGATAAGGTTTGTTTGTATACTCACTCTTCAGTAAAAAACTATGATAATGTGATTTCAAGTAAAATTATGGTCACAAGGCATCTGAGTGTCATTTTCTTTTACCATTGACACGTATACCAAGTAAATGTGGAGCAAGTAACACTGGCAGAGGAAGAATGAGGGCACAGTAACATTGAAAGCAAAACTGGTCACCTTTCACTTTGGAATGAAACTGGCAAGGTTGAATCAGCAGTAAATACATTATCTTGCACAGGTCAGAATTCTCCAGAAAACCTGGTCTGCTGACCATAAGTTGCTAGACATACAGACACCAACATTGGAAAACAGACAGCACTTGCTATTAGTGTATAAAATAAAGTAATTGGGCTTATCCTACTACAAGATGTTTCACAAACATCTTCAATTCCAAGGACTATTTTCAATGGTGTGTACATATGCATTTCACTTTCTGTTCTCTGTCCAGGGGGAACTTAGTTCCACCTGCAAAAATAGAGCAGGAACTCCGTTCCTATGCGTTCCCACTGTACTTCACCCCTGTGTATCTATCATCTATCTATCGATTTATCAATCTATCAATATATCTATCTATCTATTTATCAATCTATCTTAATTTATCCCACTATAGAGCCAGTGTGTAAAGCTTTGTATCTTTATACTGGGCGCCGCCATCTTGGTACACATATTGTTAAATATTGTTGGAATATTGTTGGAATGTAGTGTTATTAATTATTTTTTAATAGTTTATTTTTTAATGCTTAGTCTATTTCACATAATGTTCGTTGATTTATATGAAAAAAAAGAAAATGCAAACTGACGGCTAGATTACGAGTTTTGCGGTATGAGAAAAAAGCAGCGTTAAGCCTGATAACACTGCTTTTTTACTACCGCTGGTATTATGAGTCTTGCAGATTTAGAGGCACAGCACACTTTTTTGGCCGTACCGCAAATCAACTTAAGCAAATTGCGTATAGTCTTTTTTTATGGGACTTCCATAGCGCCGGTATTACGAGTTTGTCCTGGGAGGCGGTACACCCTATCCCGTCAAGATTCGTAATGCATTTTAAAGTCAGTAGTTATGAGTTTTACGCTACAAAGCCGTAGCATAAAACTCCCATAAACTACCTATTAACCCCTAAACTGAGGCCCTCCCGCATCGCAAACACTATAATAACATTTTTAACCCCTAATCTGCCACTCCGGACATCGCCACCACTATAATAAACATATTAACCCCTAAACCGCCGCACTTCCGCCTCGCAAACACTAGTTAAAAATTATTAACCCCTAATCTGCAGTCCCTAACATCGCCGCCACCTATCTACATTTATTAACCCCTAATCTGCCGTCCCTAACGTCGCCGCCACTATATTAAATTTATTAACCCCTAAACCTAAGTATAACCCTAACTTAAATATAATTGAAATAAATCTAAATAAAATTTACTATTAATAACTAAATAATTCCTATTTAAAACTAAATACTTACCTATAAAATAAACCCTAAGCTAGCTACAATATAACTGATAGTGACATTGTATCTGGCTTAGGGTTTATTTTTATTTCACAGGCAAGTTTGTAATTATTTTACCAAGGTAGAATAGTTACTAAATAGTTATTAACTATTTACTAACTAGCTAGCTAAAATAAATACAAATTTAACTGTAAAATAAAACCTAACCTGTCTTACACTAACACCTTACACTACCATACAATTAAATAAATTCCCTAAATTAAATACAATTAAATACATTCAATACAATTAGCTAAATTACCAAAAAGAACAAACACTAAATTACAGAAAATAAAAAACAAATTACAAGAGCTTTAAACTAATTACACCTAATCTAATAGCCCTATCAAAATAAAAAAGCCCCCCCCCCCCAAATAAAAAAAAACCCTAGCCTAAACTAAACTACCAATAGCCCTTTAAAGGGCCTTTTGCTGGGCATTGCCCCAAAGAAATCAGCTCTTTTACCTGTAAAAAAAATACAAACAACGACCCCAACAGTAAAACCCACCACCCACACAACCGACCCCCCAAACAAAACCCTAACTAAAAAAACTAAGCTCCCCATTGCCCTGAAAAGGGCATTTAGATGGGAATTGCCCTTAAAAGGGCATTTAGCTCTATTGCAGCCCAAAGCCCTAACCTAAAAATAAAACCCACCCATAAAACCCTTAAAAAATCCTAACATTAACCCCTGAAGATTCACTTACAGTTTTGAAGAGCCGACATCCATCCTCAACGAAGCCGGGAGAAGTCTTCATCCAAGCGGCAAGATGTCCTCAATGAAGCCGGGAGAAGTGGTCTTCCAGACGGGCAGAAGTCTTCACCCAGACGGCATCTTCTATCTTCATCCTTCCGACATGGAGCGGGTCCATCTTCAAGACATCCGGCGTGGAGCATCCTCTTCCATCGACAGCTTCTTGCTGAATGAAGGTTCTTTTAAATGACATCATCCAAGATGGCGTCCCTTAGATTCCGATTGGCTGATAGAATTCTATCAGCCAATCGGAATTAAGGTAGAAAAAATCCTATTGGCTGATACAATCAGCCGATATGATTGAACTTCAATCCTATTGGCGGATCCAATCAGCCAATAGGATTGAGCTCTCATTCTATTGGCTGAATTTGAACAGCAAATAGAATGTGAGCTCAATCATATTGGCTGATTTTTTCTACCTTAATTTCGATTGGCTGATAAAATTCTATCAGCCAATCGGAATCTAAGGGACGCCATCTTGGATGACGTCACTTAAAGGTACCTTCATTCTGTGTTAGTCGTTGGATGAAGAGGATGCTCCACGTCGGATGTCTTGAAGATGGACCCGCTCCGCGCCGGATGGATGAAGATAGAAGATGCCGTCTGGATGAAGACTTCTGCCTGTCTAGAGGACCACTTCTGCCAGCTTCATTGAGGACATCTTGCCGCTTGGATGAAGACTTCTCCCGGCTTCGTTGAGGATGGATGTCGCCTCTTCAAAACTGTAAGTGAATCTTCAGGGGTTAGGACTTTTAAGGGTGTATTGGGTGGGTTTTATTTTTAGGCTAGGGCTTTGGGCTGCAATAGAGCTAAATGCCCTTTAAAGTGCAATGCCCATCCAAATGACCTTTTCAGGGCAATGAGGAGCTTAGGTTTTTTAGTTAGGGTTTTATTTGGGGGGGTTGGTTGTGTGGGTGGTGGGTTTTACTGTTGGGGGGGTTGTTTGTATTTTTTTTACAGGTAAAAGAGCTGATTTCTTTGGGGCAATGCCCCGCAAAAGGCCCTTTTAAGAGCTATTGGTAGTTTAGTTTAGGCTAGGTTTTTTTTTTATTTTGGGGGGGCTTTTTTATTTTGATAGGGCTATTAGATTAGGTGTAATTAGTTTAAAGATCTTGTAACTTGTTTTTTATTTTCTGTAATTTAGTGTTTTTTTTTTTTTTTTTGTAATTTAGCTAATTGTATTGAATGTATTTAATTGTATTTAATTAATGTAATTTATTTAATTGTAGTGTAAGGTTAGGTGTTAGTGTAAGACAGGTTAGGTTTTATTTTACAGGTACATTTGTATTTATTTTAGCTAGGTAGTTAGTAAATAGTTTTATAACTATTTAGTAACTATTCTACCTAGTTAAAATAAATACAAACTTGCCTGTGAAATAAAAATAAACCCTAAGCTAGATACAATGTAACTAACAGTTATATTGTAGCTATCTTAGGGTTTATTTTACAGGTAAGTATTTAGTTTTAAATAGGAATTATTTAGTTATTAATAGTAAAATTTATTTAGATTTATTTCAATTATATTTAAGTTAGGGAGTGTTAGGGTTAGGGTTAGACTTATGTTTAGGGGTTAATAAATTTAATATAGTGGCGGCAACGTTAGGGACGGCAGATTAGGGGTTAATAAATATAATGTAGGTGTCGGCGATGTCGGGGGTGGCAGGTTAGGGGTTAATAAGTATAAGATTAGGGGTGTTTAGACTCAGGGTTCATGTTAGGGTGTCAGGTGTAAACATAAATGTTGTTTCCCCTTAGGATTCAATGGGGCTGCATTACGGAGCTTTACGCTGCTTTATTGCAGGTGTTAGACTTTTATTCAGCCGGCTCTCCCCATTGATGTCTATGGGGAAATCGTGCACGAGCACGTACAATTAGCTCACCGCTGACATAAGCAGCGCTGGTATTGGAGTGCGGTATGGAGCACAATTTTGCTCTACGCTCACTTTTTGTCTTTTAACGCCGGGGTTTGTAAAAACCTGTAATACCAGCGCTGTAGGTAAGTGAGCGGTGACAATAACGTGCAAGTTAGCACCGCTCCCCTCATAACGCAAAACTCGTAATCTGGCCGAAAGAATGAAAACAAACTTCTGACATTTAAAAAAAAAAAAATTTGTAAGAAGCTGTTGAATTTACTTACCATCTACCCAACATGATTTGATAAATGAACAACCATACCCATATTTTATATGACCATATAGTCAAAATTAAATTTTCTTGACTGAGACAGAGCATGCAACTTTCCAATTGCAATTTGAATTCTTTGTTTTAATTGTAATATATATATATATATATACACTATGTGTGTGTGTATATATTATTTTCCAACGTAATTGTGAAATAGGCTAAGCATTAAAAATGAATTATTAAAAAAAATATATATATAATAATAACACTATACTCCAAAGGTTTTCCTAATTAAGAAAACTGTGTTTTTGATGTTTTTTATTTACACATAAGGATCACGTGTAAAGTAATGAACAAGAGAATGTAAGCATTAAAGGGATATGAACCCAACATTTTTCTTTCATGATTCATTTTTCTTTCATGATTCAGATAGATCATGCAACTTTACATTTTTTTTCTAATTTATTTATTATCAATTTTTCTTTGTTCTCTTTTGTTGAACAGCAGGGATGTATGCTTAGGAGACAGTCCATTTCTGAAGCACTATATGGCAGCAGTTTTGCAAGAATGTGATCCATTTGCCGGATCATATGTGAAAAACCTTGCTGTCCTGAGATGTAAGATGCCTTCCATAAAAAGAATGGAGTTTGTTGGAAAGGTAAACTTTGCTAGGGAGAGAGAAGTTAGCAAGCAGCAGGGGGCGCACTTTGCATCTGCATTGTAGTTTTATTATACTTTATACTGTGGGGCCTATCTATCAAGCTCTGTACGAGTATGATCGGGTTGGTTGACACCCCCTGCTAGCGGCTGATTGGCCGCGAGTCTGCAGGGGGCGGCGTTGCACCAGCAGCTCACAAGAGCTGCTGGTGCAATAATGAATACGGAGAGCGTATTGCTCTCCGCATTCAGCGATGTCAGTCCGACAGACATATGATAAATCAGGTACGACAGACATAAGATAAACAGGCCTCTGTGTGCCTTAAAGGCACAGTAAATACCTTAAGATTCTTTAAGATATTTATATAGGTTTAGTTATGTGCAATGACTTTGCATTATACTTTTATTTATTTTGCTACACTTTTCATGTAATTTAGCTCTGAAAACTAAGGATTTTCTAATATTCAGAACTTAAAATCCACCCTGCTGACTTCTCAAGGCTAGCTCTGCTACATATACGTCCCTAACTGACTTTAACAGATAATAACTGCAGAACAATGTACTTTATACAAACATTATACCAGTGGCTAGCCTTGAGGACTAAAGCCCAGATTTGCTTCTCCAAGTTAGCCAATTTGTGAGTTTGGCTACTGAAAAACAATTACATTAATGAGACAGTTCAGATATCCTGAAAATCTGGCCTGTTAGAGAGGCCTGAGGAAAGGAGATTAAAAAAACACTGTTCTATAGTACTGAGCTAGATTTCATGATGCGCTAATTTTTTTCTGTTCAAATGCTAATTGCGCTCAAAGCGCATTACAAGTTAAAAGTAAAAAGTTAGCATGTGAGCGAAAGACTCAGGCACGCTAACTTCAGTACTTCAGATAATGCAACCACGGCAACGCCTTCATCCCATAGACTTCCATGGGGTGTTCGGAAGAAAGCCTTTTCTATTTTATCGTTTATATGCTAATCCCACACTGCACTAGATCAACTGCGCTACATCCGAAGGTGCATTAAGAATACTTTAAATTCCTATGTTCTTCACTAGAAAATAATGTTGTTTTAATTTACAATTTATATATACATATATGTGTGTGTAAAATATATACTGTATATACAGATTATATATATATATATATATATATATATATATATATATATATATATATATACACATACAGCCCTGTCTTTTGAATTGACACTAAGGGTGAAACGATCGTAGGCATTGGATGAACTACTCACATGGCTAACCCGGAAGTGATGATGCTGTTTGCTTTTGCCATGTGGATTTCGGCGTGTAAAGCACACTAAGTAGCAGCTGGGATATTGAAGGAGCACTGGAAGCGAATACTACAGCAGAGACCTGACGGTTCATGTGGATTACAATTATATGTCAGATAAGTGTAACAACACCTACATTTGCTAATATCTGGAAAATAACTTAACTTTGCAATAACCGCTATTTGTGGAGGGTCAGCCTGGTCTGACTTTGATTGCTCTGTGTTGGATATGCTACATGTGAACTGTTACAACTTTTTCCTTGCTGACATGCATCCGTTTGAAAATATCTGCACGTAACTGCTGTTTTACTATTGCTATGATAGGATCATATGTATGCCATATATAAGGCACCTCATCATACTTAGATCACAAGATTGTTTCTGGCCGGTAATTATCCCTTGTAATTTCTTGGGTACCGAGTGCAGTAGGGTGTAGTATGTTTTGAGGTCTCTCTAAATTATTCATATTGTCATATGCATAACGCTGACATTTTTGTGCTCTTTGCATGGGATTGCCAATAACATTTTTTCACTGTGAGCTAGCTGATCACTGTGTGCTAGCTGTCCAGTGTCATAACGCTTAAACATTGTGCTTATTGCATGGGACTGCCTATAATATTTGCTACTGTGTGCTAGCTGACCACTGTGTGCTAGTTGTCCATTATCAATATTCCATCACATTCAGATCTCATATGTTACCTGTCTGACACTATCCCTCACTAATATAGGATAGCATGTGCAGCTAGGGTATAGTGTGTTTGGAATATTTATAAACCATTAGCATATTTTGTGCTATTTGTACTAGGTGTGCACACCTTCAGGGTTAAATAATTTGATGTCATGTGTTGGTATACATATATTATGTCTTGACTATTGGTGATATATGGATTAGAGATGTAACTCCATTATTAAGATATTAAATCTTTTGATTCATTTATAAAAGAGTGCTTGATTCCCTATCTCCTATATAGTTCATTGAATTGTATGTCCTATTTCTTGTCTTATATATATATATTAAAACACATTTGTTATGCACTCACTCCTTCAGCCGTAGCTATTCCTGTGCCTAGGTGTCTCCTTGAAAGTCATGCTTAAAGTTCCTAAATGAAAGGGCACTCACAGGACTTGAATATAGAAAATATCTTTATTGCATATAATTCATCATAAAGTGTCAGTCGACGTTTCAGCTACAATTTTAGCATTTTTCAAGAAAATCTAAAAACATAATGTATATGACAGAATTAATATTTAATTCACACAAAATGTATTTTTTTTTAAACATTTAACATAAAATACACAGATAAACATAGTGACTACCTAGTGATCTAAACTACATACCCTAGTGATTTAAAAGTTGAGAAAATTGGACCTAAAATACATTACAGATATCAGGGGGGTAGTTATCAACGTGTCAACTTTCCTGCCTTCGCCGACCCAATACGCCCGCCTAAGCTCGCCTACCTTCGCCGCCGCGGACCTGAAAAAATACGCCTAAGTTATCAAATAAAGCTGTCAAAAAGCCGCGGGGCGATGAGCAGCGGACTATGAGAGTTATCACTCATCCGATCTCGCTGCTCTTCGGCTGTTTGACAGCATTCTTGCTAGCCTGTCACTAAGCAACCACACTAAACTACACTGTTCTACCCCCTATACCGGCGCCCCCGGAGCCCCCCGCAACTAAATAAAGTTACTAACCCCTAAACCGCCGCTCCTAGACCCCGCCGCAAGTCTTATAAATGTATTAACCCCTAAACCGCCGCTCATAGACCCCGCCGCAAGTCTTATAAATGTATTAACCCCTAAACCGCCGCTCCTAGACCCCGCCGCAAGTCTTATAAATGTATTAACCCCTAAACCGCCGCTCCCGGACACCGCTGCCACCTACATTATACCTAGTAACCCCTATCCTGCCCCCCCTATACCGTCGCCCTCTATAATAAAGTTATTAACCCCTATCCTGCTGATCCCGCACCTCGCCGCAAATAAATAAAAAGTTTAACCCCTAAACCGCCGCTCCCTGAACCCGCCGCAACCTATATTAAATTTATTAACCCCTATCCTGCCCCCCCTATACCGTTGCCACCTATAATAAATTTATTAACCCCTATCCTGCCCCCCATTAACTATTTAATAGCTTACCTAGCTAAAATAAAGAGAAATTTACCTGTAAAATAAAAACTAACCTAAGTTACAATTACACCTAACACTACACTATACTTTAATAAATTATTCCTATTTAAAAATAAATACTTACCTGTAAAATAAACCCTAAGATAGCTACAATATAATTAATAATTACATTGTAGCTATCTTAGGATTTATATTTATTTTACAGGTAACTTTGTATTTATTTTAGCTAGTTAGAATAGTTATTAAATAGTTATTAACTATTTAATAACTACCTAGCTAAAAGAAATACAAAATTACCTGTAAAATAAATCCTAAGCTAAGTTACAATTAAACCTAACACTACACTATCATTAAATAAATTAAATAAACTACCTACAAATAACTACAATTAAACACAATTACATAAACTAACTAAAGTACAAAAAATAAAAAAAGCTAAGTTACAAAAAATAAAAAAAATAAGTTACAAACATTTAAAAAAATATTACAACAATTTTAAGCTACTTACACCTAATCTAAGCCCCCTAATAAAATAACAAACCCCCCCAAAATAAAAAAAATGCCCTACCCTATTCTACATTAAAATAGTTCAAAGCTCTTTTACCTTACCAGCCCTTAAAAGGGCCTTTTGTGGGGGCATGCCCCAAAGAGTTCAGATCTTTTGCCTGTAAAAGAAAAATACACCCCCCAACATTAAAACCCACCACCCACATACCCCTAATCTAACCCAAACCCCCCTTAAAATAACCTAACACTAATCCCCTGAAGATCATCCTACCTTTAGTTGTCTTCACTCAGCCGAGCCACCGATGGAACTGAAGAGGACATCCGGACCGGCAGAAGTGATCATCCAAGGGGCGCTGAAGAAATCTTCCATCCGATGAAGTGATCCTCCAAGCGGCGCTGAAGAAATCTTCCATCCGGGCGAGGTCATCTTCCAAGAGGCGCTGAAGAAGTCTTCTATCCGGGCGAGGTCATCTTCGAAGCCGGGTCTTGAATCTTTATCCCGCCGACGCGGAACATCCTTCTTTACCGACGGACTACCGACGAATGAAGGCTCCTTTAAGGGACATCATCCAAGATGGCGTCCCTTCAATTCCGATTGGCTGATAGGATTCTATCAGCCAATCGGAATTAAGGTAGGAAAAATCTGATTGGCTGATGGAATCAGCCAATCAGATTCAAGTTCAATCCGATTGGCTGATCCAATCAGCCATTCAGATTGAGCTTGCATTCTATTGGCTGTTCCGATCAGCCAATAGAATGCGAGCTCAATCTGATTGGCTGATTGGATCAGCCAATCGGATTGAACTTGAATCTGATTGGCTGATTCCATCAGCCAATCAGATTTTTCCTACCTTAATTCCGATTGGCTGATAGAATCCTATCAGCCAATCGGAATTGAAGGGACGCCATCTTGGATGACGTCCCTTAAAGGAGCCTTCATTCGTCGGTAGTTCGTCGGGAAAGAAGGATGTTCTGCGTCGGCGGGATGAAGATTCAAGACCCGGCTTCGAAGATGACCTCGCCCGGATAGAAGACTTCTTCAGCGCCTCTTGGAAGATGACCTCGCCCGGATGGAAGATTTCTTCAGCGCCGCTTGGAGGATCACTTCATCGGATGGAAGATTTCTTCAGCGCCCCTTGGATGATCACTTCTGCCGGTCCGGATGTCCTCTTCAGTTCCATCGGTGGCTCGGCTGAGTGAAGACAACTCAAGGTAGGATGATCTTCAGGGGATTAGTGTTAGGTTATTTTAAGGGGGGTTTGGGTTAGATTAGGGGTATGTGGGTGGTGGGTTTTAATGTTGGGGGGGTTGTATTTTTCTTTTACAGGCAAAAGAGCTAAACTCTTTGGGGCATGCCCCCACAAAAGGCCCTTTTAAGGCCTGGTAAGGTAAAAGAGCTTTGAACTTTTTTAATGTAGAATAGGGTAGGGCATTTTTTTATTTTGGGGGGGTTTGTTATTTTATTAGGGGGCTTAGATTAGGTGTAAGTAGCTTAAAATTGTTGTAATATTTTTTTAAATGTTTGTAACTTAGCTTTTTTTATTTTTTGTACTTTAGTTAGTTTATGTAATTGTATTTAATTGTAGTAATTTGTAGGTAGTTTATTTAATTTATTTAATGATAGTGTAGTGTTAGGTTTAATTGTAACTTAGGTTAGGATTTATTTTACAGGTAATTTTGTATTTCTTTTAGCTAGGTAGTTATTAAATAGTTAATAACTATTTAATAACTATTCTAACTAGCTAAAATAAATACAAAGTTACCTGTAAAATAAATATAAATCCTAAAATAGCTACAATGTAATTATTAATTATATTGTAGCTATCTTAGGGTTTATTTTACAGGTAAGTATTTAGTTGTAAATAGGAATAATTTATTTAAGTGTAGTGTAGTGTTAGGTGTAATTGTAACTTAGGTTAGTTTTTATTTTACAGGTAAATTTCTCTTTATTTTAGCTAGGTAAGCTATTAAATAGTTAATAACTATTTAATAGCTATTGTACCTAGTTAAAATAAATTGAAAGGTGCCTGTAAAATAAAAATAAATCCTAACATAGCTACAATATAATTATTATTTATATTGTAGCTATATTAGGGTTTATTTTATTGGTAAGTATTTAGTTTTAAATAGGATTAACTTAATATTTAAGTTAGGGGGGTGTTAGGGTTAGTGTTAGACTTAGGTTTAGGGGTTAATAATTTTATTACAGCGGCGGCGGTGTAGTGGGGGGCAGGATAGGGGTTAATAAATTTATTATAGGTGGCAACGGTGTATGGGGGGCAGGATAGGGGTTAATAAATTTAATATAGGTTGCGGCAGGGTCAGGGAGCGGCGGTTTAGGGGTTAATACACTTATTATAGTTGTGGCAGGGTCAGGGAGCGGCGGTTTAGGGGTTAATAGGTATAGAGTAGCTTGCGGTGGGCTCCGGAAGCGACGGTTTAGGGGGTAATACATTTATTTAGTTGCAGCGGTGTAGGGGGGACAGATTAGTGGTGTTTAGACTCGGGGTACATGTTAGGGTGTTAGGTGTAGACAGCTCCCATGGAAATCAATGGGATGTCTGGCAGCAGCAAACTTGTACTTTCGCTATGGTCAGACTCCCATTGATTCTTATGGTATCCGCCGCCTCCAGGGTGGCGGTTTGAAAACCAGGTACGCTGGGCCGTAAAAGTGCCGAGCGTACCTGCTAGTTTTTTGATAACTAGCAAAAGTAGTCAGATTGTGCCGTACTTGTGTGCGGAACATCTGGAGTGACGTAAGAATCGATCTGTGTCGGACGGAGTCCGGCGGATCGAAGTTTACGTCACAAAATTCTACTTTTGCCGGTCTGTAGCCTTTGATAACTAAGGCGAATCAGCCTCTCCACAAATACGCTGCGGAATTCCAGCGTATTTGAGGTTGACGGCTTGATAACTACCCCCATCATATTAAACCAGATCCACTGAAAAGTTAATTTCATGTTTCAATGATACTAACAATATAATATTAGTTTATATTGAATGCTAATAGATACATAGTGAACAGCAGCTACAATCAGAGTATTAATACATATTGTGCATTGGCAAAGATGCCAACGGTGTTACAATACTGTAGTAACCATAATGTTAATAACTAAGGCCTAGATTTAGAGTTCGGCGGTAGCCGTCAAAACCAGCGTTAGAGGCTCCTAACGCTGGTTTTGGCCGCCCGCTGGTATTTGGAGTCAGTGATTAAAGGGTCTAACGCTCACTTTGCAGCCGCGACTTTTCCATACCGCAGATCCCCCTACGCCATTTGCGTAGCCTATCTTTTCAATGGGATCTTTCTAACGCCGGTATTTAGAGTCGTTTCTGCAGTGAGCGTTAGAGCTCTAACGACAAGATTCCAGCCGCCTGAAAATAGCAGGAGTTAAGAGCTTTCTGGCTAACGCCGGTTTATAAAGCTCTTAACTACTGTACCCTAAAGTACACTAACACCCATAAACTACCTATGTACCCCTAAACCGAGGTCCCCCCACATCGCCGCCACTCGATTAAAAATTTTAACCCCTAATCTGCCGACCGCCACCTACGTTATACTTATGTACCCCTAATCTGCTGCCCCTAACCCCGCCGACCCCTATATTACATTTATTAACCCCTAATCTGCCCCCCACAACATCGCCGCCAGCTACTTAAAATAATTAACCCCTAATCTTCCGACCGCAAAGCGCCGCCACCTACGTTATCCCTATGTACCCCTAATCTGCTACCCCTAACACCGCCGACCCCTATATTATATTTATTATCCCCTAATCTGCCCACCTCAACGTCGCCGACACCTGCCTACACTTATTAACCCCTAATCTGCCGAGCGGACCTGAGCGCTACTATAATAAAGTTATTAACCCCTAATCCATCTCACTAACCCTATCATAAATAGTATTAACCCCTAATCTGCCCTCCCTAACATCGCCGACACCTACCTTCAATTATTAACCCCTAATCTTCCGATCGGAGCTCACCGCTATTCTAATAAATGTATTAACCCCTAAAGCTAAGTCTAACCCTAACACTAACACCCCCCTAACTTAAATATAATTTACATCTAACGAAATTAATTAACTCTTATTAAATAAATTAATCCTATTTAAAGCTAAATACTTACCTGTAAAATAAACCCTAATATAGCTACAATATAAATTATAATTATATTTTAGCTATTTTAGGATTAATATTTATTTTACAGGCAACTTGGTATTTATTTTAACTAGGTACAATAGCTATTAAATAGTTAAGAACTATTTAATAGTTACCTAGTTAAAATAATTACAAAATTACCTGTAAAATAAATCCTAACCTAAGATATAATTAAACCTAACACTACCCTATCAATAAAATAATTAAATAAACTACCTACAATTACCTACAATTAACCTAACACTACACTATCAATAAATAAATTAAATACAATTGCTACAAATAAATACAATTAAATAAACTAGCTAAAGTACAAAAAATAAAAAAGAACTAAGTTACAGAAAATAAAAAAATATTTACAAACATAAGAAAAATATTACAACAATTTTAAACTAATTACACCTACTCTAAGCCCCCTAATAAAATAACAAAGCCCCCCAAAATAAAAAATTCCCTACCCTATTCTAAATTAAAAAAGTTACAAGCTCTTTTACCTTACCAGCCCTGAACAGGGCCCTTTGCGGGGCATGCCCCAAGAAGTTCAGCTCTTTTGCCTGTAAAAGAAAACATACAATACCCCCCCCCCAACATTACAACCCACCACCCACATACCCCTAATCTAACCCAAACCACCCTTAAATAAACCTAACACTAATCCCCTGATGATCTTCCTACCTTGTCTTCACCATACCAGGTTCACCGATCCGTCCTGGCTCCGATATCTTCATCCAACCCAAGCGGGGGCTAGACATCCACTGAAGAAGTCCAGAAGAGGCTCCAAAGTCTTCATCCTATCCGGCAAGAAGAGGACATCCGGACCGGCAAACATCTTCTCCAAGCCGCATCTTCTATCTTCTTCCATCCGGTGCGGAGCGGGTCCATCTTGAAGCAGGCGACGCGGATCCATCCTCTTCTTCCGATGTCTCCCGACGAATGACGGTTCCTTTAAGGGACGTCATCCAAGATGGCGTCCCTCGAATTCCGATTGGCTGATAGGATTCTATCAGCCAATCGGAATTAAGGTAGGAATTTTCTGATTGGCTGATGGAATCAGCCAATCAGAATCTAGTTCAATCCGATTGGCCGATCCAATCAGCCAATCAGATTGAGCTCGCATTCTATTGGCTGATCGGAACAGCCAATAGAATGCGAGCTCAATCTGATTGGCTGATTGGATCAGCCAATCGGATTGAACTTGATTCTGATTGGCTGATTCCATCAGCCAATCAGAAAATTCCTACCTTAATTCCGATTGGCTGATAGAATCCTATCAGCCAATCGGAATTCGAGGGACGCCATCTTGGATGACGTCCCTTAAAGGAACCGTCATTCGTCGGGAGACATCGGAAGAAGAGGATGGATCCGCGTCGCCTGCTTCAAGATGGACCCGCTCCGCACCGGATGGAAGAAGATAGAAGATGCGGCTTGGAGAAGATGTTTGCCGGTCCGGATGTCCTCTTCTTGCCGGATAGGATGAAGACTTTGGAGCCTCTTCTGGACTTCTTCAGTGGATGTCTAGCCCCCGCTTGGGTTGGATGAAGATATCGGAGCCAGGACGGATCGGTGAACCTGGTATGGTGAAGACAAGGTAGGAAGATCATCAGGGGATTAGTGTTAGGTTTATTTAAGGGTGGTTTGGGTTAGATTAGGGGTATGTGGGTGGTGGGTTGTAATGTTGGGGGGGGGTATTGTATGTTTTCTTTTACAGGCAAAAGAGCTGAACTTCTTGGGGCATGCCCCGCAAAGGGCCCTGTTCAGGGCTGGTAAGGTAAAAGAGCTTGTAACTTTTTAAATTTAGAATAGGGTAGGGAATTTTTTATTTTGGGGGGCTTTATTATTTTATTAGGGGGCTTAGAGTAGGTGTAATTAGTTTAAAATTGTTGTAATATTTTTCTTATGTTTGTAAATATTTTTTTATTTTCTGTAACTTAGTTCTTTTTTATTTTTTGTACTTTAGCTAGTTTATTTAATTGTATTTATTTGTAGCAATTGTATTTAATTTATTTATTGATAGTGTAGTGTTAGGTTAATTGTAGGTAATTGTAGGTAGTTTATTTAATTATTTTATTGATAGGGTAGTGTTAGGTTTAATTATATCTTAGGTTAGGATTTATTTTACAGGTAATTTTGTAATTATTTTAACTAGGTAACTATTAAATAGTTCTTAACTATTTAATAGCTATTGTACCTAGTTAAAATAAATACCAAGTTGCCTGTAAAATAAATATTAATCCTAAAATAGCTAAAATATAATTATAATTTATATTGTAGCTATATTAGGGTTTATTTTACAGGTAAGTATTTAGCTTTAAATAGGAATAAGTTATTTAATAAGAGTTAATTTATTTCGTTAGATGTAAATTATATTTAAGTTAGGGGGGTGTTAGTGTTAGGGTTAGACTTAGCTTTAGGGGTTAATACATTTATTAGAATAGCGGTGAGCTCCGATCGGAAGATTAGGGGTTAATAATTGAAGGTAGGTGTCGGCGATGTTAGGGAGGGCAGATTAGGGGTTAATACTATTTATGATAGGGTTAGTGAGACGGATTAGGGGTTAATAACTTTATTATAGTAGCGCTCAGGTCCGCTCGGCAGATTAGGGGTTAATAAGTGTAGGTAGGTGTCGGCGACGTTGTGGGGGGCAGATTAGGGGTTAATAAATATAACATAGGGGTCGGCGATGTTAGGGCAGCAGATTAGGGGTACATAGGGATAACGTAGGTTGCGGCGGTTTACGGAGCGGAAGATTAGGGGTTAAAACTGTAATGCAGGGGTCAGCGATAGCGGGGGCGGCAGATTAGGGGTTAATAAGTGTAAGGTTAGGGGTGTTTAGACTCGGGGTACATGTTAGAGTGTTAGGTGCAGACGTAGGAAGTGTTTCCCCATAGGAAACAATGGGGCTGTGTTAGGAGCTGAACGCTGCTTTTTTGCAGGTGTTAGGTTTTTTTTCAGCTCAAACAGTCCCATTGTTTCCTATGGGAGAATCGTGCACGAGCACGTTTTTGATGCCGGCCGCGTCCGTAAGCAACTCTGGTATCGAGAGTTGCATTTGCGGTAAAAATGCCCTACGCTCCTTTTTTGGAGCCTAACGCAGCATTTGTTTGAACTCTCGATACCAGAGTTAAATTTATGGTGCGGCCAGAAAAAAGCCCGCGGAGCGTTAACAGCCCTTTTACCGCCGAACTCTAAATCTAGGCCTAAGATATCTGAACTTGCTTGCAACATTTATTGCCATAACAAAAATATATACGTTATGTGTCTTTATAAACATAAAGACCACTATTTACATGCACATAGAGTAACAATCACCGTACTAGCAAAACGTATATACAATATGTGCAACCGGCACTATTAAAGAGCCCAGGCAAGCTAACTAAGTAGGTGATTACTATATAGAAAGATAACAACTCCCGTTAACGCTACTGAAAACAAATAAGCCAAAACATCAAATAGCAATGCTAAAAGTATTTAACAAACATACCAATATCAGTTAAAGAAACCTCTCAGTGTGTCCATGCATCATTCTGTGACGTAGTATGCACCTGTAGGAGACAAGCCCCTTTTTAAGCTGAAAACTCACTCTGTGATTGGTCACAAGTTAACCAATGGATATGACATCAAGGTAGGCGTGTATACCTTCGAGTGTTACTGACAACCGCTTAGATATACAAGTTTAGAAATTGTCAGACACCAAGATAAACTTGGATTTAAACGAAAATATGGATAACCGCAAACGGCAACAATAAAAACATCTTATCAAAATGTTCCTATTCAACCAACAACCATTCATATAGACAGATGCTGAATCCAATCACAAAATTCAATCACTGCATAGACCACTTAATACAGAGTGCAGAACTGTTCAACTCTTAAAGGGACAGACGCATGTGAGACATATGAAGTAATTAAGATATATAGAATATGTAGGAATGCTCGCACACCTTAATAATAAAATGTATATAAATCCAAACCGACTTATATTTGAATATTAAATAATATTACATGCGATACCCACAAGCAGCTAAAGAATAACAAAAATAATAAAAATAGATGTCAAAACCGTGTAATCGCACTAATCCCATAATTAATAGGAGATCCTAAGCTGCGCAATATTATGGCAAGTGGAGAATACTTCTAATCAATCACCATAGTAACTATACAATAATAGAAACCTCAATGACAAATATGTAATATACTGATAAGAATATGAAAAATGGCAGAATGTCGGAACAGAAAAAGAAAAGTCTATGTCTGATCACAAAGTTTTGTTGAGTATATCGGTGAAAGAAAGAATTGCCTATTTGTAACGTATTGCAGGTAACAGAGTTCATGCACCTATAACAGCCAGGTTTGGCTCTTGGTAACCAAGTTTTTTGGAAAGTACCAATGTCATGTTTAACTAACATTGTTCCAATACTCCTACCCCGTCGGTAAACCATACGTGGGGTTTGAAAATCTTTAAAAGGCAAAGTGGATCCTCTGAAATTAAAGGCCAGTTTTTTGTAAGGGCTTTTTTGATAATGTTATTGTATGGAGTGTAAGTTGTTATAAAATTCAATGCATTAACACTTTTCTTTTGACTTTATACCTTATTAATGATCTTATTTTGATCAAGATCCATAATGCCTGACCAAATCCTGTCAATATCTGCATCTCTATAGCCTCTGGCTAAAAATGTATCCTTCATCAATTTAAACTGTGCAATCTTATCAACCTCAGTAGGATTGTTGCGGAGAACCCGTAATAATTGGGATTTAACTATCCCTAATTTCAACTGGGGATGAAAAAGTAAGCAAAGTATTCCTGTCTGCAGGCTTAGAAAAAAGGTTGGTATTAAATTTGAAAGAATCCTGGATCTTGACCTTATAAACACATACGTCCAAAAAGTTAATAGAGGTGTCACTGTAATCAAGTTTAAATGTAATATTTGGTTCCCTGCTATTTAATTCTGCATACCAAGATAACAGTTTAGATTCACTTCCAGACCAAACTATGAATAAATCATAAATATATCTCAGATAAAGTACCATATTAGTGTTAGACTTATCAAATACATAAAGATCCTCAAACCATGCCATAAAAAGATTAGCGTAAGCAGGAGCCATAGGAGATGTGCTTATAAATTATTAATCCTGATTGGTTTGATTTATAGCACCCTCCACAAGGATCTGGATTTACTCGTGACTGTTGTTCTGTTTCAAGGTGCTGGTTTTGCATCTTTTTGTTTTTATCACAGTGTGTTGAGAAACAATTGGGCTAAAGAATCAATATGGATACTCATATAGCCAGCCAAAAATCTGAGTGTCATTCTCATTTGATGAACCCTATGGATAATGAAGAAAGGTATGGTCAATTCACCTAAACAGATGACGATGCAGAGATAATTTTGTTGACCTGTGAGTAAGGATATTGGTGACTCTCCTTTAAATCTATACCACAAGCTACTTAACATGAAGCGCAAAGAGGTTGATTATAATTTACATTCCAATTATCTGGCAGATTATTATAAGAAAAAAATTATTCCAAGGGGTTTTCGCATCAAGAACATGCCAACCCTGGGCAGGAATAACATGGACTTTTGTAGAAATTGCTAACAAATGTTCTCTTGATTGGGTTTTACTTGTCATAGAAGAAGTCACTAGGCTTAAGAAAAATACTAAATCTGATATTGTGATGTTGGAAATTGAGAAATTGCCTTGTTTACATAATGATAAGAGTGAGGATTGGATTAATAAGCTTAAGGTACAACTTGATAAATATAAACAAGATCTAGTAAATTTTAAAAACAAAAAATTACAAGTGGTGGAAATTGATTATTGTGAAAAAAGAGTATATCCTTGGTTGAATGATAAAACACAAAACTATAGACGCAGAATTAAAGATAAACGCACCCAACAACAGCTTACTACAGTTGACACTAGTGGGGATGACTCTAGTGGTCCAGAGGGCATTGACACTAATGGGGATAATAGAGATTCACGTAGAGTGCTTACAAGATCACAGAAAAAAAACCTACTTTTCTAAAAAAAGGACGAAAGGGTATATTTGAGTGTATTAGTTTATAGTTATTATGTTTTTAATGTGTTTTGTGAAAACATTTTTTTAACTCTTACAATTTACTTCAGGTTTCAAGTCACACTAAATATTCTAGCTCAGTTTTGACTTTCGCTTGAGCACAACCTATAACTTTCAAATTGTAATATGAGCTCTATTGTCCATTAAAAGTATAAGTTGCATTCCAACCCTTCTTGGGTAAATTGGATTTTTTACCATGGACTTGTAATATCAATAATTAGTACTTATAGCTTCTGAAGAGTATATAATAGGTTAGATAAAAGCACACATAGTGCCAGTGCTGTGACCTAAGAAAAGATAAATAAGCTAAACAAACAAAAAATTAAAAAAGAGATCATATAAAGCACTTCTATTTGATTACCCTCAATAAAAAAAAAACACTTACAAGACAATAGATTTTAAGTGTTTCAAGGGATTGTATTACATTAGTAATTGTAACTTGATACCTACCTAGTTACAAAATAACAAGTGCTAATATACACAATACAATAATAATTAAAGAGTAAAGAGCCACATGGGCTATTGGCATAATCGATAAGAAAAACTCCAGAGGAAATAGTAATATTATCACTGTCCTTGTATGCAATCTCCAACCAATCCAGTAAGCGGTAGTTCCAGAAATCCACAAGGAGGAAATGATTTGCGTTAGACCAAACAAGTAATTTGAGGAAACCAGTACCCGTTCAATATGGCTATGCTGATAGTATATCAGAGCGCAAACCCTGTGAAGGTACCGAGACAATTGATAGCAGTAGCTGTTGTAGGATCAAATGAAGGAGGAGGAGTCTGGTCAATAGCAAGAGGTGGTCTAAAAACGTTGGCAGTCAATTGCTTGGCCAATCCACGGCAGTGGAGAACGGCAAACAGTGTTGACTGCTGCTCGAGAGTTAGATTGCTACTCGCTTGCTTATATTTAGTGATTAATCTATATGAAATCCTCAATACAGAGTTCATTGTGGCATGGTGTATACTGCACTTCTGACAAGATGCCAACATGCATTTGTTTGTCTGATTTGTAATGACAAGTTGTGTGCTAATATTAGCACAGCCCAGCAATATTGCTTAGTGAGTCCCTTGCTGTCATTAGCGTGCCAATTATAATTTGGCCCTGTGTCAGTGCACTTAAAAAGTAGCAATTATGTTTGACCGAATATGTTTCCATCTATGTTTAGGGAAGATTTGATCCCAATTGAAAAAGTTATCAATAGTTTGTTTTTCCACACCATGGGTTCCATTTATCAAGCAGCGAAAGCATCTTGTAGGCCCCATCATTTCAGGCTTGCCTGAAACTCTAGTTAAGTAGGAGTGGTCTTAGGGTCACTGCTGCCTTACCTCTCTGCTATCTAAAATGTTGCAGAGTGAAACCATCCCAATCGGAGCTGATCAGGATGATTGACAGCCCCTGCTTGTGGCTGATTAGCAATTGATTGTGCAATGTTATATGCGCTTCCCAATAACGGCAGGGTCCGGCAACCATGCTTGTGGTAGTGAATAATGTCCGCATGACCTTTGGTAAGCAAGGAACCTGTCTTCTGGCACTCTCTGGAATCAAAACACCATCTGCTGGCTAAATTAAATATTGCAGAACCTATTGCTTTTGTGGCCCCAACCCTTTAAAACTAATTATGAGAGGGCAAGGCTTGTCAGCTAACCCAGACAGATCAGACCATAATAAATTCTGTGATTCTGCTACTTTATTTACGGTTGCAAGATCATATGCACCTGGACAGCAAGGGCTTCAAAGTTTAGGATTGCCATATTGCTCTTTTAAAGGAGGACACTTTTGAAAAATACATATGTCAGGGTTCTTGCAAAAGAACATTTATTAAAACCGTTTCTTAAAACAACGTCTGACATAAGTACTGTATTTTTCAAAAGTGCCCTCCTTCAAAGCCGCAATATAGCAAACCTATCATAGCTGTGTCCGCATTTTCATTAATAGAGCCCATTAAATTAACCCTACGCTCTTTGTAATGTGGTATAACAATACGTTTTAATTTCCAAAAACATAAATGTATGCAAGATTTTTATTTAATCAGCTTTATAGCTTAGTACAAGACGAAAAAAACATCAGTTGTTGAAATAATTTAAAAAAAAAAAAAAAAAATACATAAAAAAAAGCAACAACAACCTTTGGAATGACACTGTAAATTTAATTTTTTCTTGTACCATCTATTAAAAAATACACTTCTAGCTCAATTTTAACAAGCTAGAGAGTTGCCTGAATTAGATTTGCCCTTTTGTTATTTGCACTTGAAGCATGTGTCAGATTGTTTCTTTTTCTTGCTTATTTGTATATTATTCCCTGCAAAGGGGAGGTCTCTGTCATTAATGTGCCCTAGAGGAATAGATTTCCCAATAGCCTCCTACAGAACATATATTTATTTTTATTTCCCTATTAGGCTACTTTGAACCGTTCATTAAAAATTTCTTCACTGTATTTTCCAGTGAAAATACAGAAATAAATCAGCCAAGTAGCGCTGCGGAATCTGTTGGTGCTCTACAAATAACCGAAAATAATAATAATAATAATAATAATAATAATAGTTAAAACCTTTTTTCTAAAATGAAAATTGCATAAATATGCTTTTACATGTTTTCATCTACTTGACAGCAAAGGGCGCCAATGCACTTATATATATGTGGACATATGTATTTATGTGTTTATATGTGTAATACATAAATACATGAATATACACACAAACACACAAATATATATATATATATATATATATATATGTGTGTGTGTTCAAGAAAAATTGCAGTCTCTGGGTTTGAAAAAACAGTGTTTTACTTAGCGTGACGTTTCGGGGTATTCACACCTTCCTCAGGGTCTGAGGAAAGGGTGAATACCCCGAAACATCACGCTAAGTAAAACACTGTTTTTCCAAACCCAGAGACTGAAATTTTTCTTGAACACTTATAACTACTTGTTGCTTATGGACGACTGGTTAGGTAAGAGTGCTTTTGCTTTGAAGATATATATATATATATATATATATATATACATACATACATATTAACTTTTAGAGATGTATATGTATGTATCTCAATGGTAAAGCTTTTCTTTTCTAACACCTGCGATCTCATATCTTTGAGCCTTTATAACGTTTTTGTGCAATTTTTTTAATAACTTTTATTAGATGGTGTTATTATGAGTATAACTGTACTTTTGTAATATATTTTTTGTGTGTTTTTTTATACTTTTTCATTTTGTGAAACAGTTATGTAGAGCTCGAAGGTGAAAAGCCGATATCGCTCGTTGGGAAACAATAGCACGCCACTTGTAATCTGGCACAAAATGTGAGAAGATAAAAATTACATTTTTGTGAACTATGTTTGCTCTAGACATATTATATCAAAGGGAGTTTTTTTAATTAAAAGTCAATGAGAACCATTTATTTCTTTACAACAGTGACAAACCTTGTAAATCACTTGTTGTAAGCAGTATACACCGATTTTCATATAACTGCATGTAATAGACACTAATATAAAGAAGAATATCAGATACTGATTTAAAAATCCAGTATAAAACCTTTTATAAGCTTACTTAGACGTGCCCAGTTTAGCACTGTTGATGAGGTTAGGCAGGGACACCTGGTGAAAGGGCTGAGAAAGCAGGAATAGCAGACTTTCCCCTACATATATGAAAAGACCCATTACATAAATGGAGCAAGCAGGAGTCTGTAGACTTGAGACTACATCTGTTACTTTGGAACTTTGTTAGGAGTCTGAAAATCAGCACAATGTTAATAACAAATAAGTAAAACTAAACATAGTTACACCACACTACCAGATGGGCAATAAAAATGGATCCTCTACAAAACATGTATGCAAAGAAAAATCTAGTGTACAGTGTCCCTTTAAGGGTTTTATTCAGCTTGCATGCATACTGAATACTGAAATTAAGGTGCGCACATTTTTACCTACATTTAGTGGCTGTAAAGGGAAACAATGCCCTTTACAAGTAGTATAACAAAAATGTAAACACTTTTTAAACACATACTTATTTAATAAAATCATATGAATATTAACAAATGATCTCCACTCTATTATTTATATACAATAAAAAATATATATATTATATATAAATAAATAAATATATATATTAACACTATAAAAGAAACATTTATTACATACATACATACATAGATGCAAATAAAACCGTTTATTCAATATTTTTAATTTATTTATTTTGTAAAGGTTTCATGTACAAAGCAAGTCTTTTATACCATTGGATCTCAGTTTATAAATAACCTACTCTGAAACACTAATTTTCTATTACCAACCTACTAAACGTAAAATAAAATTGTAAAAAAAAAATTGAACATAAAAAATTGTGCACATATAAAATAAAATGATAAAGGATTTAAACCTGGAGCAAAAAGGGAGCTGTAATTAATTTACACCAAATTATTTTAATAATGCTTACTAGCTTTATTTTTAATGGAAATTAATGGAAATGAACAGTAATTTTGTTTTAAAAGCTTAAAGGGCCATAATACCCAAATGTTTAAACACTTGAAAGTGATGCAGCATAGCTGTAAAAAGCTGACTAGAAAATATCTCCTGAACATCTCTATGTAAAAAAGAAAGATATTTTACCTCAAAAGTTCCTCAGTAGCCACATCCCATTGTAAAGGACTTCTAAGCAGCATTTTAGTGTGTCTGTCCTGGGACAGCTGAAAGGATGAGCCTTGTGAACTCTCATATTATTTCACCAATCAGGTAAAGGAAGCTTACTATGAAATCTCATGAGAGTTAAGTCAAATCTCATGAGATCACAGTAAGAGTTCATGACCTCAGCACTGCTGATGCTGATTGGCTGCTGTTCATTTCTTCATTTTTTTTTATTTTTACCTGCAGCTGGGAGCAGCTGAGTATAACTTTTTACACAGAACTTACTCTCCTGAGCTGAGGAGATTGTGAGGTAAAATATCTTCCTTTTTTACATAGAGATGCTCAGGTGATATTTTCCTGTCAGCTTTTTACAGTTATACTGCATCAGTTTCAAGTGATTTAGCATATGAGTATTATGTCCCTTTAACGCAATATAACTTTTGTAAACATAACATGTTTCAGAGCATGAATTTACCTATGCGTTTAACACATTAGCAGGGATTAAACATATTTATTGAGGATCCATAGTGCAAAAATGACATGTTGTAACACGTTCTTAGCCTATGTCATGTTTATTTTAGATTGTCCCTTTTTGACAGTTTCTGTAGTAAAATAACTTTGCAAACTGCATTAGTTCTATTCGCTCAATATAGGCTGGAGTGCCCCATCATAGTTTAATATGATAAAATGTATATGATCCTGAAACATACAGTGATACGTTTGATCTGAGCATTTACATCATTTCCTAATTGTTTACATCAAAGGAACATACATTTTTCAAAAGGTGTATCTCTGAACTGATCTTGATTTGTGAAACCTTGTAAAAAAAGGCAGTGTTAAATAATTTTTCTACAATAATGTAATTGCTAATACATACTGTGTACATATAAAATAATTATTGTTAATGTTATGTTAATCTGTGTTTGTTATGCCATACCATTCTGTAAATCAAGTCATAGAGGCACAGTTTACTCAGAAATGTTCTCCCCTTTAATTTAATCCAAATAATCCACTTTACCTGCTGGACTGTATTAAATGGTTTAGAAGTATTTCCTTCCTTATTTTGGCATGTCAAATAGTTGATTTAGCCTGTGGTATTCCCACCTATTATGAAAGTTTCTGGCCTTAGGTCCAAGCTATAGATAAGCTGTGTAAACACAGCCAGCAGAAGAAATTACACTCCCAGTGGGGTATAGAAGATATAAGGTAATAAAATGTTAATTTTCCATTGTTCTCTCCAAGTATTGGTCTTTGGTTTACGGACAGAAATAAGATAAAGATGCATGCATATGTACACAATGTGATAAATAATGAGATCTGATAATACGAACAAGCTCAACCCATTTTATTAGGTTGTGGCTTCAAAACACAAAATCTGCTTTTTTTACATACACAAATAAACATTAAAAAGCAAATTCTTATACATTTTATACTCTGCAGTTGGTAAAAAAAAGTAGTTGGAAATACATTAAGGGAAAAACAATTTTACAGTATACTGTCCCTTTAACCAACGGCAGCAAATATGCTGGAGTCCAAACCTTCCTCAATTACAAAGTCTGTTCAGTTAGCTAAGATACCACATAAATGAAGAAGGCAATTTTTTTTTTCTTCTTCTTCTTTGCTAAAAAGAGGATGTATCCTATTTTAATAACCCCAGGTAGACTTGACTGAATTACTTATGACTGACAAAGCTACAAGGAAGTTCAAGCAGTTAATCAATAATAAATGAGGGGGAAAAAAACAATATTCTACTCTCATCCACATTACATATTCTGTTTTTGGAACAAATACATTTGCAAAAATTAGGTTGTTTCGGGACTTGGAAGCAGTACATGATTTTCTAATGGTGTAGAAACAAAAAATACCAATTAATGTCTGGAACTAGTAATACTAATGTTTTGCAGTTGCCAGACCTCATTATTATGTTTTTCTAGAGAGAGCGGATGTATTTTAATTTAAATTCTACATTTCAATACCATAAGGTTGAAAATTATACTTAAATCGAGGGAGCCAAATTAAGACCAAATGCCTCCTACCATGATTACAAATGTAAGCAGCAAACACACTATATTTACTGTAATTGCCATTGTTGTTTCTTTTTCAAAAATTGTACATTTACTAATTTTGTGTAAATAAATTTAAATAAATTGGTGAGGCTAATTCAAATTGCATTTGTAAACAGTGTAGTAGCTCTCAAGGCTTAACGCTGGTTTAAAAATAGTATGATTTTTGTTTTGTTTCAGCCTAATGGTTAATAAATCTATTTTTTTTTATGAAGTAGCCATCTATTGCATTTGTGGCTGAGAGATACCAATAAGGACACATCTAATGATTTTTAGCTGATCTTTTCATTACATTTTATATTATTCCTCTTGTTTTTATGTTGTTATTTAGGAATATAAATTGTTGATATTTTCTTAAGACTTGTTAAAGTAATTTTTAATATTTTTACATTGTATAACAGTTGATTGGGCATTAAAAGCTGCTTTAGGTAATTTGTAGGAGTTTGAAATCCTTGTTTACAGAGTTTGCTTTTCGGTCTCTAGGGCAGTGATTTGCAACCTTTTTTTTGCTGTGGCACACTTTTTTACATTAAAAAATATATATATATATATACATACATACATACATACATACATACACACACACACTGTACTGTGCTATCATGCCATGCCTCCTACAAACTATACATGACATATTGACATTCATTCACAATCATAATGATTGTCTATGAATGAATGTCAATTTTATGGTTGTAAATGATGCCTGATGAGCCTGTCACATACCTCCCAATATTTCAAAATTTGAAAGAGGGATACCCCCTCACTGTTGTCAGTCTGCCGTGGCACACCTGAGGATCTCTCACGGCACACTAGTGTGCCACGGCACACTGCTTGAAAAACACTGCTCTAGGGAGTGTGAGACAATGCACAATGTTTACACAAAAAGTAATGATATTTAATATCCCCTTAAAGGGACATGAAACCCAATTTTTTTTCTTTTGTGATTCAGACAGAGCATACAATTTTAAACAACTTTCCAATTTACATCTATTATCTGATTTTCTTCATTATCTTGCTATCCTTTTTTTAAATGCACATCTAAATATGCTCAGGAGCTTTGAGCTAGCTGCTGATTGGTGAATGAACTTGTGTGTCCATTTTCATTAGCTTACAAATGTGTTCAGCTAGCTCACAGGAGTGAATTGCTGCTTCTTTAATAAAATATACCAAGAGAATGAAGCAAAATTGAGAACAGAACAGAAGAAGAACAATTGGCAAAGTTGTTTAAAAATGTATAATCTACCTGAATCATGAAATAAAAATGTTGGTTTCTACGTCCCTTTAAAGGGCCACTGTAAGTAAATATTTTCTATGCCTGTTACTAACTAACTACCCCAAATACGCTTTTTATCAATAGCATTTCATTAACATATCTCTACCGTATATCAGAAATCTTGTCTGCAAATTTAATTGTTTTCCAAACCCACTCCGTGGGTATCCTTTGCTCTGTACCAATCCATTTACAATACCTAGGTTTCAAAATGGCGCTTTAAACACAAAGTTATTGGTTTAAGTATTTTGAACACTCAGTGCTGAAAATAGTGGGCAGGATAACGTGACATCATCGGCGAATAAAAGATATAACTTTTAGAACGTTATGAAACTTCGTTTTGGAGAAAATATAGGTCAGTAGGTTTTAATTAATGTTTATTAACTTTAATATGTTAGTTGTTAAATTATAACAGAAAGTAATCCTTTAACTCTAATATGAAGTAGGCGGAATTAAAGTTGAAATGGGAAACCAGGGAAGGCAGATAGAGGAAACTACCAGGAACAACGAGTGCTAGATTACAAGTGCTAATTATCGTCCCAGTTCACACGCTAACTGTGGTCGACTACATTTTTTGAACGCATTAAATACCACGCATATTACAAGTTGAAAGTAAAATGTTTTCCCTCGTGTGCGAACCCGACACACACAAAAAGCCAAACTTATAATATCGTTAATGTATTCTCCCATAAACTTCAATGGAGCACTAAAATTGGAAAAAGAACTAACACCCAACAAGTCACGCAAACCTGGTTTTGTTTACTCATGTGCGCTAACCAGGCATGAAATATTAATATCACACATTCCAATGTTCTTTACATAGAAGATGTTATATTTGTTCGTGAATACATATTTCTATATATATATATGATGTTGTTTTGGTAAACTATATATTGATACCTAAAGGGCTCCAATGCACTAAAAAAAATATGTTTTATCGTAAATTTACTGTACATATTTAAAGAGGCAATCTACTCCAAAAATGTTATTGTTTAAAAAGATATATAATGCCTTTATTGCCTATTCCCCAGTTTTGCATAACCAGCACTTTTATATTAATACACTTTTTACCTCTGATTACCTTCTATCTAAGCCTCTGCAGATTGCCTACTTATCTCAGTTCTTTTGACAGACATGCAGTTTAGCCAATCAGTGCTAACTCTTAAATAACTCCACAGGAATGAGCACAATGTTATCTATATGACACATATAAACTAGCATAGGACAAAAGAAAGAACAAAAAAGCGCACCCAGATTCAAGCGGATTTATTGGAACAAGTAGCCAGACGAAACACATATAGTAAGTAGCAAACTCACCAGATGCAAAGCATCACTGTACACATAGAACTATAGATGTATAGACGATCAAGCAGGGGTAGCGGTAAACAGCGGTATTAGAATCCACTTCTCACCCACAGGTATGATCACTAATATTCAAGCTTAAAATGTGTATGCTTTATACACAGAACACCTCAACGCGTTTCCCCCGTCTGAGCGGACGGGCTTTTTCAAGAGGAAAATAGTGACACATATAAACTAGCATTGTCTAACTGTCAAAATGCACTGAGAAAAAAAAAACATTAAGAAATTAGCAATCATGAAAGTTTAATTTTGACTAGACTGTCCCTTTAACATTCCAACGTTCTTCACTCACTTTTCATTCTTTTATATATATATATATATATATATATATATATATATATATATATGTGTGTGTTTGTGTGTTTATATACACACACACATATATATATATATTTATTTCCATAGATATATAGATATACTGTATATAGATATGTATTTTACATGAACAGTATCAGATATATATATATAAATATATTTTTAATAATAAAAAGTACATTATTTTCTATGTGAAGAACATAGGAATGTAAAATATGCTTTTTACGCATCACATTTCTTAATTTAGATCTTAACATGGTCAGGTTGGTGCAGATTTGTAAAATAAAATATTTAAAAAAATAATAATAAATTATTAAACATACTGTAAAATATTCTAAATAATCCATAAAATGTATCTATATATTTTACAGCATGTTTAATCATTTTTAATGATTTATATTACATTTTTTGAAATATTTTAATGTAATATTTCAATAATGCGTCTTAAGAATACTGAGTTCTCATGTTCGCTAATCAGACCGGGTTAAGATCTAAATTGAGAAATGCGATACGCAAAATGCATGTTACATACCTATGATCTTCACATAGAAAATAGTGTGCTTTTTATTATTTAAATATATATTTATATACATATCTGATACTGTTCACGTAAAATACATATCTATACCTACATATCTATAGGACTAGATATGCAGGTATAGGTATATGTCACAACATGCCGCTCTAGCCATTGCTAGGGGTGCGGCGTCTCCTTCCCTGCTCGTTGCCAGGGGCTGTGTCGGGTCCGGAGGCATGCGGTGCTGACGTCATCGCCGCATGCTCCTCTCCGGTCCTGACCCCATGGCACGAATCTTGCGTCTATTTAAATTCCTTCCTCGCAATCTATCACTGCCCAAGTATAGGTGTTACTTTGTGTACTCCTGGGAGTGATAGATCGTTATTTTGTATTGCCTTGCTGTGTATGAACCTTGCCTGTCTGACTACTCTGCCTGCTATACCCCTGAACTTCTGGATCAATACGCTGCTGCTGAACTCTGCCTGTCTGACTACTCTACCTGTTTAACCCCTAAATTGCTGGACTGATGTATTGCTGCTGAACCCTGCCTGTCTAACTACTCTACCTGTTTAACCCCTAAATTGCTGAACTGATATATTGCTACTGAAGCCTGCCTGTCTGACTACTCTGCTTCTTAACCCCTGTTATTCTGGATTGCCTCTTTGTTTCTGAGCCCTGCCTGCCTGACCATTCTAGTGGTGTGCCCTTGGACTGCTTTACCATTGCCAAACCCTGCCTGACCATTCCAGTGATTTGCCTTGCCCTGTTTTGCCGTTGCCACTGGGGACTGTCCTGCCTGTGGTGAGTGCTGCTCTCCTCATTTTACTAACTTTCTCTGCTCTGGGATATTCCCTATCATTCCGGTTCAACGCTGGGATAACAAGACTACTGGCCGAGATCGGTCTGATAAAGGGGTATCCCACAAGCATTACATTATACTTGGGCCATGGAGCCAGATGAGGTGGCACAAGCTGTTTATCTTCAGGGACAGATGTTGGGAACCCATACCACACAGTTGCAGAGTATGGATTCCAAGCTGGAGGCTATTACCACTCAACTCTCCTTACTAGTTACATTGAGGAATACCGCTCCTGTTGTTTCACCACCAGTCCCTACTCCTAGTACTGTGATTTCTTCCTCTGCTTCTGGAAGTATACCCGGATACCTTTGCCTGACAAGTATGAAGGTACTACGGATTGCAGGGTTTTTTTAACCAATGCAGGCTGCACTTCCGCAATGATCCACACACCTTTCAGTCTCACCAGTCAAGGGTCACCTTTATTATTTCCTTGCTGAAAGACAAGGCCCTAGCCTGGGTCTCTCTTCTTTTGGAACAGAATGCTCCACTCCTGCATGATGCTGATGATTTCATTTCTGCTTTGTCTTCTGTGTTTGGGACTTCTGGCCATACCTCTGCTGCAGAATATTCTCTCCTGGATCTTTGCCAGGGCAATAGAGCTGTGGCACAGTTTTCCATCGAGTTCCGCACCTTGGCACTTGAAACCACTTGGGATGGCAGTGCTGTCAAGGCATCCTTTAGGAGGGGTCTGCATGAATGCTTCAAAGATTAACTCACCTATGGTGATATTCCTTCTTCTTTGGATGACTTTATAGAGCTTTGTATCAGTCTGGACTCTCGCTTTCAGGAGAGTCAAGCCAAGAGAGACAGAACAAGGAGGGTCCTCCCTTCCCGTCCCCCTGTTCGCCCAGTTCCGACAGCATCCGCTACCCCTTCAATAGCTCCAGTTACCTCAGTGGAGGAACCCATGGATCTCTCCTCCTTCAAACATTTAGAGTCTGAAAGACAGAGAAGAAGGAGACTGAGACTATGCTTTTATTGTGGATCTAACACCCACCAACTAAAGGACTGTGACAATCGGCTGGGAAAAGCCAATGCTTAGGGGATAACATAGGGGTACCTCTAAGCATGATTTCTACTAAATCCCCTCAATCCTCTCGGATCCTGGTACCTGTTACCCTTACCTTCCTTCAGAATACTGTCCACACTCAAGCCTTCATTAATTCAGGGGCAGCTGGAAACTTCCTGGATCACTGTTTCATGATTTAAGATGGCATTCCTCTGCTGCAGAAAATAGATTGTCTCCAAATAAATACTCTGGATGACACCCCCCTTGGTTCAGGCTTGATCCATTTTGAGTCAGCACCCCTGATCCTGACCGTGGGTGTCCTTCATACCGAACAGCTGCAGTTTGAGGTCATTCATCCCTCAGCACAGCCTGTCATCCTTGGTCTTCCTTGGCTTCAGTTACACAATCCACAGTTGGACTGGGCTGAAGGACAACTAGCCTCCTGGGGTACCTCCTGTTTCCACTCCTGCCTTACTAAAGTCCCTCCTCTGCTCCACATTCCCATAGCCAGCATCCAGACTCCTTCAAACCTTCCTTTGCTATATGCAGACTTTGCAGATGTGTTTGAGAAAAAAGCAGCCGACGTGCTGCCACCCCACTGTCCTTATGACTGCAAGATCGACCTCTTTCCCGGAGCCCCACTTCCTAAAGGCAGGATGTACCCCACTCTCCAAGGCTGAAACCAAATCCATGGAGCAATACATCCAAGAGAACCTAGCTAAAGGTTTCATTCGCCCTTCTTCCTCTCCTGCTGGGGCAGTCTTCTTTTTCGTCAGTAAGAAGGATGGTGGACTCAGACCCTGCATTGACTATAGGGCCTTGAACAACATAACCATCAAGAATCGCTATCCCATTCCATTGATCACTGAACTGTATGACTCACTCCAGGATGCTCGCTTTTTCACCAAGCTGGACTTTCGTGGGGCATACAATCTGATACGTATCTTTCCAGGCCACGAATGGAAGACCGCCTTTAATACAAGATCTGGGCATTATGAATACCTTGTAATGCCCTTTGGGCTATGTAACGCCCCTGCAGTCTTCCAGGCATTTGTCAACGAAGTCTTCCGTGACCTCCTTAACCGCACTGTCATCGTCTATCTAAATGACATCCTTGTTTTCTCTTCCACTTTAGAGGAGCATTATAGACATGTGAGACAGGTCCTTCTACATCTAAGAGACAATTCTTTGGTAGCCAAGCTAGAAAAATGTGAGTTTGATCAAGTTCAGATCCAATTCCTTGGTTATGTCATCTCGAAGGAGGGTTTTGCTATGGATCCTGCTAAACTCACCGCAGTTCTAGAATGGCCTCAACCTACATCTTTAAAGGAATTACAGAGATTCTTGGGATTCTCCAATTATTACCACAAGTTTATAAAGAACTTTTCTCAAACAATAGCTCCTCACTGAATTGACAAAACAGAACAAAGACTGTAAACATTGGCCTCCCGAAGCCATACATGCCTTCTCTTGTTTGAAAAAGGCCTTCTGTTCAGCTCCTGTGCTCGGCCATCCTGATCCTGACTTACAGTTCACTTTAGAGGTTGATGCCTCCGAGATAGGGGCTGGAGCAGTTTTAACCCAAAGGGATCTTTTGACTTCCAAGTCACACCCTGTAGCCTTTTTCTCTTAAACGCTTTACTCCTGCTGAGAGGAATTACGATGTGGGTAATCATGAACTCCTAGTCATCAAGATGGCTTCAACTGAATGGCGTCATTGGTTAGAGGGCACTGCCAATCCCATTCAGATTCTCACCGACCACAAGAATCTGACTTACCTAGAGACTGCTCATCAACTCAACCCTCGACAGGCCAGGTGGGCCTTGTTCTTTTCTCATTTTAACTTTGTAGTCTCTTATCTTCCTGGGACCAAGAACTAGAAGGCGGATGCCCTTTCCCGTCAGTTCCCTCACTCAAGTGACTCCTCTGAAGCTCCTATTGAACACATCATAAATCCCTCCTGTGTGGTTGCTCAACTAAATACCACCCTTCTGTAAAGATTGCAACGTGCCCATTCTAGTAAACCTCCTGGAGCCCCCGTGGCCTCCGATATTCTTTTTGTACCTATGAACTTACGCACCCCTATGCTAGCCTGGGCTCATGATAGCAAATTATCAGGACATCCTGGTTTGACTAGGACTTTCAAGCGTCTTTCCCAACATGTATGGTGGCCTACTATGAAATCTGAAGCTCAGGATTATGTGAAAGCCTGCACAACTTGTGCTGCCAACAAAATACCCCAATCCTTGCCTCTTGGCTTGCTCCAACCATTGTCCTTTCCCAAACAACCATGGACACAAATAACAATGGACTTCATTGTGGACCTTCCTCCTTCTGACCCCCATACAGTTATCTGGGTTGTGGTGGATTGCTTTTCCAGACTGGCTCATTTTGTACCCCTAATCAAACTGCCTTCTGCCCAAGAACTATCATCTCTTTTTCTCTTGCATGTGGTACGACTTCATGGCATTTCTGTGAATATAGTTTCTGACAGAGGTCCACAGTTCATCTCTACCTTTTGGAGAGCCTTCTGCAAGTTTATCGGAACCACTGTTTCTTTGTCTTCTGGCTACCATCCTCAGACCAATGAGCTAACTGAGAGGGTAAACCAGGATCTTGAAGCCTACCTTAGAGCCTTTGTCAACACTCACCATACCAACTGGTCAAAATTGTTACCCCTAGCAGAGCTGGCAAGAAACACTCACTGGCACTCTTCTCTTCAATGTGCTCCATATCAAGCTGCAGCAGGGTATCAACCTTGTGTCTTCCCTCTTTCTGCTCAGTCCACTGGGGTTCCTGCTGCAGACTGACACATCACTAGACTCACCACTCATTGGCAACGTATTCGCTCTCAGCTACGTTCAGCTGTCTCCAGATATAATAACTTTGCTGATCATCATAGAGCTTCTGTACGTGCCATTCCAGTGGGTGAACGTGTTTGGATCTCCACTCGAGATATTCGTTTACGTCAACCCTGCCACAAATTGGGGCCTAGGTTTATTGGCCCTTACAAGGTCCTGAAAAGACTGTCTCCTGTTGCCTTCAAAGTGGTCTTGCCCCAAACACTGCACATACACCCAGTCTTCCCAATTTCACTACTCAAGCTTTACATCAAAAATAGATATACCAGGCTCCAAGCTCCTCCTCCTCTGCTCCTGGTCCGTGGTGAACCTGAATATGAGGTGGTTAATTTCCTGGACTCCAGATACAGGCACATACAACTGCAGTATCTGATACATTGGAAGGATTATTCTGTGGCAGATCGTTGCTGGGTCCCTGCCTATGATGTACATGCTCCATCTTTAGTCTCCAAATTCCATCCTTTTGAGGCCAACTCTGGTTCCCGGAGGGAACCCTTGAGAAAGGGGCTATGTCATGCTGTGCCACTCTTGCCGTTGCCAGGGGCACGGCATCTCCTTCCCTGCTCGTTGCCAAGGGCTGTGTCGGGTCCAGAGGCATGCGGCACTGACATCATCGCCACACGCTCCTCTCCGGTCCTGATTCCTGGGCATGAATCCTGCACCTATTTAAATTCCTTCCTCACGATCTATCACTGCCCAAGTATAGGTGTTACTTTGTATACTCCTGGGAGAGATAGATCGTTATTTTGTAATGCCTTGCTGTGTATGAACCTTGCCTGTCTGACTACTCTGCCTGCTATACCCCTGAACTTCTGGATCAATACGCTGCTGCTGAACTCTGCCTGTCTGACTACTCTAAAAATTGCTGGACTTATGTATTGCTGCTGAACCCTGCCTGTCAGACTATACTACCTGTTTAACCCCTAAATTACTGGACTGATATATTGCTACTGAACCCTGCCTGTCTGACTACTCTGCTTCTTAACCCCTGTTTTTCTGGATTGCCTCTTTGTTGCCGAACCCTGCCTGCCTGACCATTCTAGTGGTGTGCCCTTGGGCTGCTTTACCATTGCCAAACCCTGCCTGCCTGACCATTCCAGTGATTTGCCTTGCCCTGTTCTACTGTTGCCACTGGGGACTGTCCTGCCTGTGGTGAGTGCCGCTCTCCTCATCTTACTAGCTTTCTTTGCTCTAGGATGTTCCCTATCATTCCGGCTAGACGCCGGGATAACAAGACTACTGTCCGAGTTCGGTCTGATAGAGGGGTATCCCACGAGCATTACAGTATATACATATAGAAATATGTATTTAAGAATAAAAAGGACATTATCCTGTAAGTGATAAACATTGGAATATTAAATATGTAGAGTAAATATACAGTAAAACACATAGATACATATGTACACACACACACACACACATATATATATATATATATATATATATATATATATATATATATATATATATATATATATATGTATGTTATTTTGCATGCATTTTTATTCTAACAAATCATACCTCATATCTTTGAGCTCTTATTACTTTTGACTGCACTTTTTTTTTTACAATCATTTTTATTAGATAGTGTTGTTATGAGTGTAACTGTCATCACGAACTTGAAATGCTATTTTGAGAAGGTGCCAATAATTTTGTCCAGTCCATTTTTGGAGTTTTGCATAAATTGTGTCAGAATTGGATTTTTTTTCTCCACTTTTTTGTGTCATACCAATACAAACAATAGAAATAAACATGAGAACGCCTAAACATTTGTAATTGAAAAATAATTCTGGGCGAAGTGGCGCATTATCTGAATGAAATGCAGGGGTTCCAATATTTTGGCCATGACTGCATGTTTAATGACAAAGATACCCCTCTCCTTGGGATTTTGTCCCGAGAACAGGAGAACAGCAAAAAGAACTTCATACACACTGGATTTAGTCATAAAAGCCTTGGCCTGTTTATTCATAGACAATTTACAGGTATACAGTTTTAACATGAAAAAACAAAAACAAAATAAATCCTTGCATAATGGTGCTTATTAAACAGTATAAACCATTCCTGTCTAAAGATGATTGGGTTTTCCACACAAATATCAAATTGTGAATTCAATTTCAAAACTCACAGCCCTAGAACCTCTAGACAGCAGCACAACTCAAGAATATATTCTGTCTTTCACATGCAGATTCTCACTAACGGCCCCATAACACACTATTTAACTGGAGTTAATTGACCATAACTAGCTGCAGGTAAGAACATCTTAGCTTGCAGGGAAAACCTGAACTGGATTCCTCACCTGCAATTCTCTGTAATGTAATAAGGTTAATATTTTGGCTCCTAGATGAGCCTTTGTCAATACATTCACAATGTACAAAAACACTATTTTGTCATTTATAGTACCTGACATTTATGGTGTTTGGTTAAAAAACAAATTGGGGGAAAAGGGCTGCTCTGCTTTAAATTTCATAGGCCTGTTTTCCGTTCCAATTTGACCCCGAGTCCAAGCACCATTGGCACCTCAAAAAAAGTGCTTTAAAAACCATCATATATATGTAGAAATATTTAATTAAGAATTAATAGAACATATTCTGTTATGTTAAGAACATTGAAATATGAAATATTCATATTTTCATGTCGGCCTAACGCTATTGCGAAAATGTGTGTTTGCCTAAGAGAGTGGGTACTAAAAAAATTTCACTTTTTTTTTCTCTATTGACTTCTTTTTTTCATTTAAATGTTTTTATTAATTTTCCATGTTAACAACAAATACAATACTGGAGATGAGAGTTAAGTTACATCACATAAGCCAGCACAGGGAACTGGTGGACTTAGTAACATCAGGGATTGTAAAGATTATATCATTACAGTCCTAGGGAAGGTGGGGAACTCGTCCTCACCACTTTATATGTTTAAATGTCCATGTCTATGAATAGAGACTGTGATTAAACATAAAAAGTCAAACATACGATGATATTATAGAAATAATCATATCTATAACTCTCGAACAAAGGGAAAAATGGGGGGGGGAAACAAATGGAGAAAAAGAAAAAAAAAAAGGCTTGTGGGGCACGATAGTGACCCATGATCTTATGAAACATTGAGACCAGTAGTTACATTGATAAAGATATGGAGGAGAAGGGAAGGGAGAATGGGGGAGGGAAGGGGAATAGAACTCTCAGGCATTAGCTCTTTGCTCCCATATATGTATAGTATCTATAATAAAATCTGCTTTGCCCTGTTGGCTGTAGTGTATTTTCTCAAGCAAAAGAACAAAGTCAACTTCTTGTACTCACATTTGAGGGGATGGAACCTGTGATTTCTTCCAAAACTTAGGGATCAACTGTTTAGCCTAGTTAAGCAAGTACTGTAAAAGCTTTTTGCGGTATAAACAAGGTTTTTTGGGTAGTTGATTAAGGAGAATCATAGTCGGATTGAGTACTATAGTAGTGCCTAGGGCTGCATTAATGTGTCTAGTAATTGTGGCCCAATATTGTTTTTCAAGGGGACATTGCCAAAAAATATGAGAGGGAGAGCCAGGTTCTCCACAATGCCTCCAGCACAATGGAGAGGCGCCCGGGAAAACACTGAAGTCTCTGAGGGGAAAGATACCATCTGAGAGGATTTTGTAGTTTAATTCCAAGATCATCTGAGAAATAGAGGATTTTTTAGTCATTAGGAAAATTTTGTGCCATTGTTTATGGGTGAGTGTCACACCCAGCTCTCTCTCCCACTTAGTGGTGTAGGAGGGTAGGGATAGTCGGACTTGCTTTGGAATGAGCTTATGAATTTTAGAGATATGTGATTTGTTAATCGTGGGGATCCGACATAGTAACTCTAGTGGTGTTAGGGGTCTAATAATGTTGGATTTGTAGGGGGAGGTTAATAGAGCATGCCGAATTTGGAAATATGAGAACCATCTGTCAAATGGTGATCCTATGTTTTCTGCTAAGTCTGTTTGTGATCTAATGTGTCCGTCATGAAAAATCTGATACTTTGGTATAAATGGGTATCTTGTGGTAGTGTTAGGAGGGTTTACTAGGACAGGTTGTAAGAATGTGGAATGATGGAGTAGTGGGGTTAAGGGGGAAATAGTACTAGAGAGGTTATTGCGTAGTTTTATCGTGCGGTCCCACACTTTAAGAGTGGCTGAGATAAGGTAGTTGGTACCACATTCAGGAGGTCGATGTCTGTTGGGGATCCAACAGATCTCCTCAATGCCCGTCTCGGCCAGTAAGCTTTTCTCAAGTTGAACCCATGGTTTATTAGGAGAGAGATGATTCCAAGCCACTATATGGGCTAAAATATGCTGCTTGGTAGTAACTAGAGAGGTTGGGAACTCCAAGACCTTCATCCTCTTTAGCCAAATACATGGTGATTTTAGATATTCTAGGTCTAACATGTGACCAGATAAAAGTATTAATCAGTTTCTGTTGCATAGCTAAGTAATGGGATGAGAGATCGAGAGGGAGAACTTGGAATAGCCAAAGGTATATTGGAAGAATGATCATTTTTACCGCGTTAGCCCTGCCAAGCAAAGAGAGGTAATTCTGTTTATGCCACGAATTAAGAAGAGAGTCAATTTCTTTTTGAAGGGCTAAGTAGTTATGAACAAAAAGGTCGGTTATAGAGGCCCAAACGTTGATACCCAGATATCTCAATGATTTATCTATTGTGAATTTAGTGTTTTGGGACAGGAAGCTTATTTCCTCCTCGGGAAGTTTAATGGGTAAGAGGACAGACTTGTCCATGTTTATTGAGAAGTTAGAGATAAGGTGAAAAGTCTCAAATTCTTGTAGGAGGGATGGAATTGATTGTTTCGGGAGCGTAGGGTGAAGATGATGTCATCCGCATACAGAAGACATTTTTGAGTGATAGAGACAAAATCTATTCCTACTATTAAGGGATTGTTTCTAACGTGTATAGCAAGGGCTTCAACCGTAAGCGCAAATAACAATGGTGAGAGGGGGCACCCTTGTCTGGTGCCGTTTCTTATCAGGCATTTGTTAGAGCAGGAATCGTCGGCACGAACTGTCGCTGAGGGGTTGGAGTAGAGGGCTTTAATTCTGTTAATAGTTAAGGGAGAGAAGCCATATCTCAACAGGGCCAACCACATAAACTCCCAGTGGACCCTGTCGAAAGCCTTCTCGGCATCAGTCAAAAGCATAAGGACCTGTGACTTCTCAGCAGAGGCAGTGATGAGTGACTGAAGGACCCGAATCGATTTGTCCTTGGCCTCCCTACCCAGGATAAAGCCTACCTGATCCGTATGGATCAGTTGGGGAGGAATCTATTAATGCGTGTTGCCAAAAGCTTAGCATAAAATTTAAGATCTATGTTTATTAGAGATATAGGATGATAATTGGTTACCCGGTCCGGAGGTTTACCGGGTTTACAGAGGACTGTGATAGAAGCTTCATGGAGTTGATGGGGAAAAGAGCCCTGTTGGTCTATGGATTCGTAGAGTTCTAATAGATGGGGGCTTATATAGGGTGCAAAGAGGTGAAAAAAATTGGGAGTAAACCGATCCAGGCCTGGGGCTTTACCATGTGGTAAATCCTTTATAGCCTGCAAGATCTCTTGAAGCTGGAAAGGTAGATCAAGCTCAGAGGTGTCTGCCGCAGACAACACGGGGAGATTAGACTGTGAGAGATAATTATTTAAGAGCCGCACTTTGGCAGTGGGATCAAATTGTTGTAAGTTATAGAGGGATTTGTAATACTCAGCAAATCTATTAACTATGGAGGAGCTATCTGAGAGAGAACGGCCCGAGGTATCAGTTATCTAAGTGATCTTGCTAACATGCGACCTGGTTTGTTACACTCTGCAAAGAATTTAGCTCTTAGAGTTATTGATCATAGATGTGCACTTTTAATGAGGTATTTATTAATTTCCTCTCTTACCTCTAGGAGGTCCTGGTTCAACTGACTAGATTTCGGGTTGTTTTTATGGGCTCTTTCTATTTGTGTTAATTTGGTGACAAGAGAATTATAGTAAGCTGCTCTTTGTTGGCGTAATATTTTGGTGTGTTTAATTATCTCCCCTCTGATTACACATGTATAAGTTTTCCATTTGTTAGAGGTGGATGTGTCTGAGGGCTTGTTATATAAAAAATTTCAGTAGTTTTTTCTGTGATATCAGAAAGAATTTGGGGATCAGAAAAAATGAAGTAATTTAACTTCCAGCAGGGTCGTTATAGGGGTCTTAAGGTCCAGGCAAATGTGCTTATCACTGCGCTGTGATCTGAGCAAGATGTATGTGTTATTTGAGAGTCTACCAGGTATGTTAATATGGATTGGTCACAAAATATCTAATCAAATCGAATATATGTTTGTTGGGGATGGGAAAAAAAAGTAAAATCCTTTTTGGATGTGTGTGTTGTCCGCCAGGTGTCAAAAGGGGGATTGACTGAATCGCCAGCCAATTTGCTTAGATTTGTCTTTTGCTCAAATATGATTTCCCTAGTGAGGTGTCCATAATTGGGTTGAATGGGAAGTTGAGATCCCCCCCCCAAAAAAAATCAGTCCCTTAGCAATATCAATTAATTGGTTAAAAGCTTTGCGAAAAAAGAGGTCTGAAAGACGGTTCGGGGCATATAAGTTAGCTATTGTAACCGTCCTGCCGAACAATTAGTCCACTATGATCAGGACTCTCCCCTCAGTGTCAGAGTATGTCTGTATTAATTTAAAAGGGGTTCCTTTTTTGAAGGAGATACTAACTCCTTTCTTCTTATCTGAGCCCAAGCTGAAGAAGTGCTAATCATAATGAAATGTCGGGAACTGAGGTATTTTGGATTTTTTAAAGTGAGCTTCCTGGAGGAGGATTATGTCTATGTGTTTCTTCAAAAAATCATGAAAGGCTATAGAGCGTTTACCCGAGGAGAGAAAACCCTTGACATTTTGTGTGGCTATAAGGATGGTATTAGTTGTAGACAAACCTGACATTACGTGTTAGGGTCGTGTATTTGGCCGCTAGATATTCAGGGAGAGAACTATGTAGAGTAAGCTAGTTGATCGCTTGGGAGGGGAAAGGGTAAAATGAGTCACGGACCCAAGGGACTTGGGGGGGGAGGGGTAAGGGGATAATCGGGGAGGAGGAAGGAATGTCTTGTGTTGTAGGTCTCTACTCAGATGGGGAGAGGTAAATTGAATGAAGGGTTGGGGGGAGGGAGAATTAGGAAGGGGGAATGGAAACTTGAGAAGGGAAAAAAACTAGAAAGAGAAAATGTGGAAGAAAAGAGAGAAAGAAAAAAAAAGGAGAAAAGCAAATAGATAAGGGGCTTAGCACAGTTCAAGAGAACACATCTCTGCATATATTGAAATAAACATAGGAACATTACTTCAATATGTTTACCTAGGAGGTATATGGGAAAGCAAAGGGAAAAACAGAAGAACTGGTATTCAAATCAACATTCTAGCAGTGTATTCCACCAGCAATAAAAAATACAGTTAACTGTTTTAAACATTTTTAAACATTTTGAAAAAGAGACTGAGAGTCTTTGCATACAGAAATATGGGTCAGTAGTACTGCTACCACCTGTTAGGTAACTAGGATAAGTAACAGTAAAAAATTACAGAAGCTACACACTTGGAGTAAACTGTTATGTGTCTAATAGGGCTGGGAAGTCGATAATCATACTGTATATGAAAAGACTCTCTGGAAACTAGCGGTGCATAAAGTGGTACAGTGCAGTTCCCACCTATTGTAAGGGTGGAGCATAGATTACAGCAAGAATCATATTCCTAAACAAAATAGACACCTACGCATAGATTTAAAGACATTCAAGATCAAATAATAAAAGGCGATAACTCACATGTCCATGGTTAATGGGTTTGGGAGCAAAACTCTAGAATGGGTAAGAAAATGTGAAACCCCAAAAATATATCAAGTATCATCAGAACTGTTCTGCAATGCAGAGGGTTAAAGTTTTTTGTGGTGTTTATTTACTACCTTGGACCAGGAGCATCTCTGTGGTTTAGGTGAGGTCGATGGCATCTGCGGGGGTTGGACAGCTGTTGATTTATCCGGAAGCGGTATGCCCAGCACTACATAGAGAGAAGCTGCATCTGTTGGATCTTTGCATTCGTATCTTTTCCCATTCCGGAGAATTTGTAGCAACACAGGGAACCCCCACCTTTAAGAGATCTTCTGTATCCTGAGGTGTGAGGTGATGGCGTTGAATTCCCTGCGCTTTTGCAGAGTTCTGCTGGATAAGTCTTGAAAGACTTGAATCTTAGATCCCAAATAAGAAAAGTTATGTTGTTGTCTAGAGAAATTGATGATTTTGTCTCTGTCTCTAAAGTTTTGGAAACAGATTGCAATGTCTCTTGGAGGCTGGTTTTCGCTTGGTTTAGGTCTAAGCAACCGATGAGCCCTCTCAATAGGAATCTCTGACATAACAATGGAATTAGCAATTGCTAGTGATTGAAAGAGTTCCTGTAGATAATGTGGTATGGCATCATTCAGCACTGTTTCAGGTATTCCCCTTACCCGTAAGTTGTTATGGCGTGTGCGATTTTCTATATCATTAATTTTAGACTCGCGATCGTTGATCATCGTTTGTTGCTGTTGTATCTCGTGGGCCATGCCATTCATATCTTTGATGAGTTCCTCCCGATCATCTTCAAGAGCTTCCACTCTAAAGCCAAGCTGGTTAATTTCACGTTTAAGGTCTGCACATTCTTCACGGATACATGATTTTACTTGGGAGATAAGGCTTTCCATGGCTTTTAAAGTGATGGGTTCGTCAGGAAGAGATGGAGCCATATCTACTGACTGCAGGGACTGCATAGAGTCAGCACAGTCACTTATGGGTTCTTCATCACATTCTGTGAAAGAGCAGTCAGAGATCTTTTTCTTGTCAAATTGCTTGAAAAAAGTGTTAGCAACACTTGCACATGCTGGCATAGACTTTTGCAGCTTATCCCCCTTGGTATTCCTGCGGTTAGACATTGTGAGGCAGGTGTTGGTGTCTGGGTCTCAGAAGTGTACTGCAACTGCTGCGATCAAAGGGGTATCATGCTTATTTAGCATTTTCTCTGGTGTCGGAGTGCCACCTTCACTGTGGTAGCCACTTCTAGAAGTGTCAAGATAGATCTCTCTCTGATAATGATTGCCAAGTGACGAGAAGTATATTTCCACTGCATTGTTGGAGAGTAAGGTCTAGTCACTATAAAACTAAGTATTGAAATCAAAGCAGATACCCCAAGTTCACCTGAGGAAGATATCAGCAGTTCTTATCTAGAGCTAATGCAAAAGGTAGCATAGGTCTATGTAAAAGAAGCTTTACTATGCATAAAGGGGTGTCTATCCCTGCTATGAACAGTTCCATAGGGTATGTATTCCCTTTGATGAGGTCACCAGCACTGGGTGCAGATATGAGTATGGGGTTGGTGTAGCCCAGAGCCTACTGCATGATAAAGCAATCTGCAATATTAGGTGGGGTATAGATCAGTTAATGTCCATAAGGTGAATTATAGGAGTAGTACTCGTATGGATAAAAGAATATCTTCTTGATGCATTCCAGAAGAGTCATAGGGTGTAGCAGTGGTAACAGTAGACCCCTAATTTGAGGAATATACCCTATCAGGGCCTCATTTGGGTGACAGGCCGGTGGTTTACTAGGCCTGAGCTGAAAAGGATCATGAGTTCTGTGTGGCTACGGGTGAGTCGTATCCTAGGATCTCCAACCCGTCCTTCTTTACACCTGTGTGAGCTGACCCCCACTAGTAAGGAGGCTCATTGAAGTGTAGTGCTTTTTACCCTTTTCCCCTTCTTTTTTTGGGCTTAAGTGACTTAGTCGTCACACGTGTGAAGGTTGCAGCCTGGTGCTCTGTTCTGTTAATCTTAGGGCTACTGCTCTTGTTGTCAAGCTAGGGGTAAGAAAGCTTTGGGCCCCTTATACCTGATCCGGTGAGCCCTACAAAGTCTTTGAGGTGAGCGATTGTCCTGTGCGGTAATCTGCTGCATCATGGCCTAAAGCATGGCAGCCTTATAGTGCAGGTTCAGGATTCCTAGTGAGGACGGATAATTCTAGTCCAGTCACATCTGCATGGCATTCAGCAGGAGTGGTATGTCTTCCAGTGCCTGTACACCTCACTGAGCCTGTCAGGAGGTGTTATGCTGGCTGCAGAGATGTCCCTCATGAAATCCGTGCAGAGAGCTTCAGCAAGGTGCAGCCATCATGTATGCCTGCATGCTCCGCCCCTCCTCTCTATTGACTTCTATGGGGGAATGCGAAAACACAATCACGATTTTTAATTTTTTTACTTTAAAAGTGATTTGGGTTAACGCTAGTGCATAGTTTTGCTATAAGGGTTGTAGCAGTTAAGGGTTTGAGTAGTGTAATGGATTTTTGCTATGGGGATTGTGGTGATGTTGATTGTGGTGGTTTAGTGCAGCAGGTTTTTGTGAGGGGGTTGTGGCGGTTTAGTGGTTAATAGAGTAGGGGTTTATCGTGATGGGAGGTTGTGGTGTTTTGGGGCTTAAATAGTGTAGAAAATGAATGTTTATTAATGAAAATTCATGTGAAACAAATGGAATGCCTAACAAGTCAGACAACCCAAAAGGTCAGATAAAAATAAAGGGTGGGCTAAGAACGTTTCAGACAATTTAGGATGCTTTGGTTAAAATTAGACTGTTTATTCGGCTATTTCAGGCTGATCCAAATGCAGAGGTTGGTGGCCTAAGTCACATTCGGCAATTTTTGGAGCCCGATTTCTTCTTGTGAAAATGTGAAAAATTGATTTCACTGAACTTGTGATCTAAACCTTAGATTTCACATTTTACCTACTAGTAGGCATTAAAAGCACCGCAAAATTGTGCTACTGCTTAAGTAAAATTATTATTGTTATACTTTCTGCATTTAATAAAAGAAAGAGGCTTCTATGTAATTTCTTAGACCATCTCTCTGCATTCTATTTATAGAACTGTGGAGCCTGAAATTGAAAAGGAATTTTGATAAAACTATAAAGGACTGCTCTTTTCATTTATTTATTTTTTCCAGAAATATAAATCTCACATTGCTAAATGCCAAATGCATCCAAATTATATATAAGCATTACCACATGATAAATTTCCATTATGAAATACAATTGGCATAAATGTTTTGAACGGTGAAAATGTTGATAAATGATATTCAGTAACGTTGCTTCTTCTTATGGAAGCTACTCAATTATAGTAATGCAGTTCTGGGGGGCATCCTCTATAAATTCTAATTTAGATTTCTGATCTCAGTTTGCATACATTGATATCTGCAAATATTAACACATACAATTATTGTATTCATAACTATAATGGCCATTTACCTAACCATTTTATTGAAATAACTGTTATTACATTCACAGAAATGTTGCCATACTGGATAACTCTTCAAATTTGACACATATTTTCATAATGAACTAATGTAACAAGTTGATTAGACATTGCAAGAGATGACATATTCATGAGAACTGGAATTTAAGGTTGATATGTAAATTGTTCACAGCTGATTAGCTTTAGAAAAGTAGTTCTAAAACACGACTCTGTGTCAGAAAAGTAAAATAATGGGAATTCTATTTTTCTATGAGTTGTAAAATAGCATTAAAAGGTACAAAGGAAAGTGAAAATACATTTTAACACATCACATCTATTTTCTTTTAAGTAGAACTTTTGCAATATATATTTAACCCCTTAAGGACTGTTTATGTTAGAGAAAAACTTGCCCAAAGTACCATAGAAGTTTAGCATTTTTGCCATCACTCCATTTAAAAAAGAAATAGATCTTTTTTGTTTGTTTGTTTTTATATCTTCTTATTAAACCCCTATTTCTTTTTAGTAACCCAAGGTAATGATCTAGGCCCATTTTGGTATATTTAACATTGTCGGATTGGCTCATCTAGGTTTCCTGGTGGTCAGGTTGGCTGCCAGCACCATAGGACCACATCCTTTGTGTGATTCATGTAATTGTGGTCTGTCTGTTTGCTTGCACAAGTCTAGACATCCTCCTCTGATCTCTCTCATCAATGAGCATTTTTCTTCCACAGGACTGCCGCTTACTGGATGTTTTTGCTCATTGCAACATTCTCGATACACCCTTGAAACTGTGGTATGTGAAAACGTCAGGATTACTGCCATTTCAGATATGCTTCGTCCAGCATGTCTTGCACCTACTAGCATGCCATTTTCAAAGTCCATTAGATCACTGCTCTTCCCCATTCTCTCTGCGGTTTGTACGCTTAACTGATAGTAAATACCAAAACTGTGGCCACGTGATGTGCAATGTAGTGGAACGAACCATTTGTGTGAATAGAAGGGCTATGCTTAATAATTTGTCAATATGTGTGTGTGTGTGTGTGTGTATATATATATCAGTGATGTGCAGTAAGGTCAGAGGCTGGTGAGGCACTAGATATGATACGCCGGAGAAACACATGTACAGAGGGCCGCAAGTACCCCCAACAGGGCAGGTTTAAATGATAGCTGAACCAGTGCACAGGTGACATAATCAGGTGATGGCCCTGGGTGAGAGCAAGTTAGTAACCACTGAGTTACTGATCAGCTGATTACTTCACCTGTGCACTGATTCCGCTATAATGAAAACCTGGCCTGTTGGGGGTACTTGAGGACCATTGTTGAGAAACACTGCACTAAAGCACCAGCTCATTGGAAATGTATTGATTACCTGGAGAATAAAGCACACATACTTTGCTCACTGACACCCACACACACTCTGCTCACATACACACTAACACAATTCTGTGGCACAGTGCCAGTTACTAAGCAAATAGAATGATACACAATCTCTTCTCTACTCACTACTGTATTGTAAAAATAGAAATAATTTGCCATACAAGTTTTACACAAAGGACAAGTTATCAATACTGCCAACACAACTGCTGCAATATGGTGTTCAAGAAACGCACGTGCACATCCCACTTAGGTATACTCTTCAACAAAGGACACCAATGGATACCAAAAGAATGAAGTACATAATAATAAAAGTAAAATAGAAAGTTTATTTATTTTTTTATTTTTTGTGTGCAATTTCTATCTGAATGATGGAAATGTAATTATGACTTTCATGTTCCTCTCAAAAACTAATTTGATTTGCTGACATGGGGCCAGTAACAGTTGATGCTAATTCTCAAAATATAAATAACTAGAAAAGTCTATTAAAATAGCATGCTCTACCTCAATCATGAAAGTTTAATTTTAAATGTCTCCCTTTGACTATGTGTTTAACCAGTTACTTTACAGTGGCATTATTTCTAAAAACATTTAACAACTGCAATAATTACATATATTTTTTAAATGACTCATTATCTCCTTGTATTAATATAAACTTGTATAAAAGCAGCACATATTAAAAACACAATGCAACAGCTTTCAATTGATTTGTGAATTACAAGTTAACAGCAGTCTTTAAATAAATGGAGACACAGAGAAAAATAAAAATAGATACTGCATCCTCTGACTGAACAGACATAACATATATGGAGTTTGTACCAAATTGAATAAAATAACCATGAAAAAGGGAGGCTTAGCAATATTCAATGTCAAAAACTTTAGTTTAAATAATGTGGACACTGCACACTTAACTTCAAACTCTGGGTTTTAAGTTATGGATTTAAATTTGAATTGACCCTTTGACTTCCTGTCAGTATTGGGTTATGCTCACTTACTGTCCCCCCTGTTAATGAGCTACATCTGAACACAATTTGTGAATCACAAGAGATGTAGAATACTACTTTACTCTTCTGCTTGGTGTCATCTGTTCTTAGGTTACCTCAGCTTCCAGTTGTGTCACATGACCCTGCTCACTGCATCCTCCTCCTGATTAATTTATATTTCCTTCACTTGCTAGAAGGCATCAAGAGGGGTGCCTCCTATTGGTCCCAATTTTTGCTGCTAATATATTGACAGAACACAGGTGGCACTGCAGCATAGCTTTTCCTTTGACCCATGTACTGCAATGGAGAGAAGCGTTCCTGTACCTGCCTCTCCATAGCATTACATGGGGGAAAAATATATATTTTTTTTTACTTTTTTTTTTGTTTTAATTAAAATTAAATTAAGCTTTGGCCACATATGGCAGGGTAGGCACTGCCTCCCCTGCCTCCTATGAGTGCACGTCCCTGAGATATATATATATATATATATATTTAGTGATGTCGCGAATAGTTCGCCGGCGAATAGTTCCCGGCGAACATAGCTTGTTCGCGTTTGCCGTGGCGGGCGAACATATGCGATGTTCAATCCGCCCCCTATTCGTCATCATTGAGTAAAACTTTGACCCTGTACCTCACAGTCAGCAGACACATTCCAGCCAATCAGCAGCAGACCCTCCCTCCCAGACCCTCCTACCTCCTGAGCAGCATCAATTTTAGATTCATTTGGAAGCTGCATTGTTAGTGAGAGGAGGGACAGTGTAGCTGCTGCTGATTTAATAGGGAAGTCTATAGCTAGGCTAGTGTATTCAGTGTCCACTACAGTCCTGAAGGACTCATCTGATCTCTGCTGTAAGGACAGCACCCCAAAAAACCCTTTTTAGGGCTAGAACATCAGTCTGCTTTTTTTTTTTTCCTGTGTAATCTAATTGCAGTTGCCTGCCTGCCAGCATGTGTGTCAGGCTCACAGCGTATACTGTGCCCACTTGCCCAGTGCCACCACTCATATCTGGTGTAACAGTAGTGTACATTTAAAAAAAACAACACTTTTTTGACTGTGTTAAATAATAGCAGTCAGTTTCCTTCACACGTGTGTGTTTCAGTGCCTGCCAGGGCACAGTGTCACCCCAGTGCAACTCATATCTGGTGTAACAGTAGTGTACATTTAAAAAAAACAACACTTTTTTGACTGTGTTAAATAATAGCAGTCAGTTTCCTTCACACGTGTGCGTTTCAGTGCCTGCCAGGGCACAGTGTCACCCCAGTGCAACTCATATCTGGTGTAACAGTAGTGTACATTTAAAAAAAAACAACACTTTTTTGACTGTGTTAAATAATAGCAGTCAGTTTCCTTCACACGTGTGCGTTTCAGTGCCTGCCAGGGCACAGTGTCACCCCAGTGCAACTCATATCTGGTGTAACAGTAGTGTAGATTTAAAAAAAAACAACACTTTTTTGACTGTGTTAAATAATAGCAGTCAGTTTCCTTCACACGTGTGCGTTTTAGTGCCTGCCTGCCAGGGCACAGTGTCACACCAGTGCAACTCATATCTGGTGTAACAGTAGTGTACATTTAAAAAAACAACAACACTGATAGGGGACGTAACAGGGATTAAACTGATAAGAATAGTACTACTTAACACACCACTCCTATCTGGTGGCACATTAGATTGCATGCGCAGTGCCCCAAATTTGAAGTAGGAGGACTGACCAAGCATCTTTTTCCATCTCCCGGTTCCTAAAATCGATGCCATATACACGTCCCCTGATAGGGGACGTAACAGGGATTAAACTGATAAGAATAGAACTACTTAACACACCACTCCTATCTAGTGGCACATTAGATTGCACGCGCAGTGCTCCAAATTTGAAGTAGGAGGACCGACCAAGCATCTTTTTCCATCTCCCGGTTCCTAAAATCGATGCCATATACAAGTCCCCTGATAGGGGACGTAACAGGGATTAAACTGATAGGAATAGTACTACTTAATACACCTTATAATAACGCAGAGAGAGGCAATGCAGAGAGACGAGTCTGAAGAAGAGGAGTCAGAGAAAGGTGTCAGAGGAAGGTGGCTTTGAAGAGGTGGAAGACCAAACACAGCAGGCATCCCAGGGGGCTTGTTGTCACCTTTCGGGACCCTTTTTCAAAATGAGCGCTAGTTATATTGGAACACTGATATCTGTCAGGAATACCTGAATATCTCTTGACATGTATATATATTTAATTGTTCACTTTTTCACAAACTTTAGGTTTCTCACAGAAATTATTTACAAACAACTTATGCAATTATGGCATAAATGGTTGTAAATGCTTCTCTGGGATCCCCTTTGTTCAGAAATAGCAGACTTATATGGCTTTGGCTTTGCTTTTTGGTAATTAGAATGCTGCTAAATGCCACTGCGCACCACACGTGTTTTATGCCCAGCAGTTAAGGGGTTAATTAGGGAGCATGTAGGGAGCTTGTAGAGTTAATTTTAGCTTAAGTGTAGTGTAGTAGACAACCCAAAGTATTGATCTAGGCCCATTTTAGTATATTTCATGCCACCATTTCACCGCCAAATGCGATCAAAAAAAGAAAATTGTTCACTTTTTCACAAACTTTAGGTTTCTCACAGAAATTATTTACAAACAACTTATGCAATTATGGCATAAATGGTTGTAAATGATTCTCCGGGATCCCCTTTGTTCAGAAATAGCAGACTTATATGGCTTTGGCGTTGCTTTTTGGTAATTAGAAGGCCGCTAAATGCCACTGCGCACTACTCATGTTTTATGACCAGCAGTGAAGGGGTTAATTAGGGAGCATGTAGGGAGATTGTAGAGTTAATTTTAGCTTAAGTGTAGTGTAGTAGACAACCCAAAGTATTGATCTAGGCCCATTTTGATATATTTAATGCCACCATTACACCGCCAAATACGATCAAATTTAAAAAAAACTTAAATTTTTTCACAATTTTAGGTTGCTCACTGAAATTATTTACAAACAGCTTGTGCAATTATGGCACAAATGATTGTAAATGCTTCTCTGGGATCCCCTTTGTTCAGAAATAGCAGACATATATGACTTTGGCATTGCTTTCTGGTAATTAGAAGGCCGCTAAATGCTGCTGCACATCACACGTGTATTATGGCTAGCAGTGAAGGGGTTAATTAGGTAGTTTGTAGGGAGCTTGCAGGGTTAATTTTAGATTTAGTGTAGAGATCAGCCTCCCACCTGACACATCAGACCCCCTGATCCCTCCCAAACAGCTCCCTTCCCTCCCCCACCCCACAATTGTCCCCGTCATCTTAAGTACTGGCAGAAAGTCTGCCAGTACTAAAATAAAAGGTTTTTTAAAAAAAAAAATTATTTTTTTAGCATATTTACATATGCTGTAGTGTAGCATCCCCCCTTAGCCCCCAACCTCCCTGATCCCCCCCCAAAAACAACTCTCTAACCCTCCCCAGCTGCCTATTGGCGGCCATCTTGGGTACTGGCAGCTGTCTGCTATTATTTCACAGTCAAAAAAGTGTTGTTTTTTTTAAATGTACACTACTGTTACACCAGATATGAGTGGTGGCACTGGGCAAGTGGGCACAGTATACGCTGTGAGCCTGACACACACGCTGGCAGGCAGGCAACTGCAATTAGATTACACAGGAAAAAAAAAAAAGCAGACTGATGTTCTAGCCCTAAAACCCTAAAAAGGGCTTTTTGGGGTGCTGTCCTTATAGCAGAGATCAGATGAGTCCTTCAGGACTGTAGTGGACACTGAATACACTAGCCTAGCTATCGATTTCCCTATTAAATCAGCAGCAGCTACACTGTCCCTCCTCTCACTAAGAATACAGCTTCTGAATGAATCTAAAATGGATGCTGTCCAGGAGGTGGGAGGGTCTGGGAGGGAGGGTCTGCCGCTGATTGGCTGGAATGTGTCTGTTGACTGTGAGGTACAGGGTCAAAGTTTACTCAATGATGACAAATAGGGGGCGGATTGAACATCGCATATGTTCGCCCGCCGCGCCGAACGTGAACAAGCTATGTTCACCGGGAACTATTCGCGACACATCACTATTGTACACATATATTTAAGAATGTATGTGTTTTGCTGTATATGTATGTACTGTACATATAACACATTCCAATGTTCTTCACTTACAGGATAATATACTTTTTATTGTAAATACATATTTCCATATATAACTATCAACACTTATACCTGTATATCTATTCCTTTAGATATATAGGTATAGATATGTATTTTACATAAAATGAACAGTAACAGATACAGTATATATAGAAATATAAATGTAATAATAACAATTACATTATTTTTTATGTAAAGAACATACGGCTAGATTACGAGTTTTGCGGTAAGAGCTGCTTGGTGCTAACTTGCAAGTTATTGTCACCACTCACTTTCCTATAGCGCTGCTATTACAGGTTTGCAAAAACCCGGCGTTAGCAGGCAATATTGCAGCGTAAATCAAAATTGAGTTCAATACCGCACACAAATACCAGCGCTGCTTTAAACTGGTTTTATGTGCTTGTGCACGATTTCCCCATAGACATCAATGGGGAGAGCCGGCTAAAAAAAACCTAACACCTGCAATAAAGGAGCGTATAGCTACGTAACGTAGCCCCATTGATTCCTATGGGGAAACAAAATTTATGTTTACACCTAACACCCTAACATAAACCCAGAGTCTAAACACCCCTAATCTGCTGTCCCCGATATCGCCGACAGCTACATTATACTTATTAACCCCTAATCTGCAGCCCCCGACACCACCGCCACCTACCTACACGTATTAACCCCTAATCTGCTGCCCCCAATGTTGCTGCCACCTACATTATTGTTATTAACCCCTAATCTGCCGCCCCAACATCGCCGCCACCTACATTACAGTTATTAAACCCTAATCTGCTGCCCCCAAAATTGCTGCCACCTACATTACACATATTAACCCCTAATCTGCCGCCCCAACGTAGCCGCCACTATACTAAAGTTATTAACCCCTAATCCTAACCCTAACACCCCCTAACTTTAATGTAATTAAAATAAATCTAAATAAAACCTACTATTAATAACTAAATAACTCCTATTTAAAACTAAATACTTACCTGTAAAATAAACCCTAAGTTAGCTACAATATAACTAATAGTTACATTGTAGCTATCTTAGGTTTTATTTTTATTTTACAGGCAAGTTTGTATTTAATTTAACTAGGTAGACTAGTTAGTAAATAGTTATTAACTATTTACTAACTACCTAGCTAAAATAAATACAAATTTAACTGTGAAATAAAACCTAACCTATCTTACACTAACACCTAACCTTACACTACAATTAAATAAATTACATTAATTAAATACAATTACTAAATTACAAAAAACAAACAAACACTAAATTACACAAAATAAAAAAAGAAATTATCAAATATTTAAACTAATTACACCTAATCTTATAGCCCTATCAAAATAAAAAAGACCCCCAAAATAAAAAAAAACCCTAGCCTAAACTAAACTACCAATAGCCCTTAAAAGGGCCTTTTGCGGGGCGTTGCCCCAAAGAAATCAGCTCTTTTACCTGTAAAAAAAAATACAAACAACCCCCAATAGTAAAACCCACCACCCACACAACCAACCCCCCCCCAAAATAAAAACCCTATCTAAAAAACCTAAGCTCCCCATTGCCCTGAAAAGGGCATTTGGATGGGCATTGCCCTTAAAAGGGCATTTATCTATTTTTCTACTACAATACTATAGCAGTATTGCTGCTATTACTTTATGTCAGGTACTACAGTATTGCTGCTGTTACTTTGTGTCAGGTACTACAGTATTGCTGCTATTACTTTGTAGCGGGTACTACAGTATTGCTGCTATTACTCTGGGCCGGGTACTACAGTATTGCTGCTATTACTTTATGTCAGGTACTACAGTATTGCTGCTGTTACTTTGTGTCAGGTACTACAGTATTGCTGCTATTACTTTGTAGCGGGTACTACAGTATTGCTGCTATTACTCTGGGCCGGGTACTACAGTATTGCTGCTATTACTTTATGTCAGGTACTACAGTATTGCTGCTGTTACTTTGTGTCAGGTACTACAGTATTGCTGCTATTACTTTGTACCGGGTACTACAGTATTGCTGCTATTACTCTGGGCCGGGTACTACAGTATTGCTGCTATTACTTTGTATCAGGTGCTGCAGTATTGCTGCTGTTACTTTGTATCAGGTACTACAGTACTGATGCTATTACTTTGTATCAGGTACTACAGTACTGATGCTATTACTTTGTATCAGGTACTGCAGTACTGATGCTATTACTTTGTATCAGGTACTACAGTACTGATGCTATTACTTTGTATCAGGTACTACAGTACTGATGCTATTACTTTGTATCAGGTACTGCAGTACTGCTGCTATTACTTTGTGCCAGGTACAACAGTATTGCTGCTATTACTTTGTGTCAGGTACTACAGTATTGCTGCTATTACTTTATGTCAGGTACTACAGTATTGCTGCTGTTACTTTGTGTCAGGTGCTGCAGTATTGCTGCTGTTACTTTGTGTTAGGTACTACAGTATTGCTGCTATTACTTTGTGTCAGGTACTACAGTATTGCTGCTATTACTTTGTGTCAGGTACTACAGTACTGCTGCTATTATTTTGTGTCAGGTATTACGGTATTGCTGCTATTACTTTGTGTCGGGTACTACAGTACAGCTGTTATTACTTTGTGTCAGGTACTACAGTACTGCTGCTATTACTTTGTGTCAGGTACTACAATACTGCTGTTATTACTTTGTGCCAGGTACTACAGTACTGCTGCTATTACTTTGTGTCAGGTACTAAAGTACTGCTGCTATTACTTTATGTCGGGTACTACAGTACTGCTGTTATTACTTTGTGTCAGGTACTACAGTATTTCTGCTATTACTTTGCGTTAGGTACTACAGTATTGTTGCTATTAATTTGTGCCAGGTACTACAGAACTGCTGTTATTACTTTGTATTAGGTACTACAGTATTGCTGATATTACTTTGCATTAGGTTACTACAGTATTGTTGCTATTACATTGTGTCAGGTACTACAGAACCTGATACACAGCAACCATTACAGGTATGGTTGCTGTATATGCTTGTTTCCTCATTAGAAATATAAATTAAGCTTACCTGATAATTTTCTTTTCTTCAGATGGAAAGAGTCCACAGCTGCATTCATTACTTTTGGGAATTCAGAACTTGGCCACCAGGAGGAGGCAAAGACACCCCAGCCAAAGGCTTAAATACTCCTCCCATTTCCCTCATCCCCCAGTCATTCTGCTGAGGAACAAGGAACAATAGAAGAAATATCAGGGTGAAAAGTTGGCAGAAGAACAAAAATTATAGCTGCCCCACCGAAAAATATGGGTGGGGAGCTGTGGACTCTTTCCATCTGAAGAAAAGAATATTATCAGGTAAGCAGTCCACAGCTGCATTCATTAGTTTTTGGAAAACAATACCCAAGCTACAGAGGACACTGAATGCTAAAACGGGAGTACAAAAGGCGTCCCATTTTGAGGGCACCAGGCCTGAAACCACAACCCAACAAAAATCCTGCTTCGTCCGAAGCCAAGAAAACCCTTGTAAAGGAAAAAAGGCCCCAAAGACACTGATCCACAGATAGTCCACAAGACTTGCTAGAAACCGCAGAACAGACTAAACTGAGCCAATACTCCTCCAGGAGACACCATCGCCCCAAGGTTGGTCCTCAACCATACCCCCTTACAAGAGAAAGGGGAACAACATCCAAAGACTCACAAAGGGAAGAGGACATGGAGGAACAAGCAAGGATTCCCAGAAGATCCTAAACATCGTGCAATAAAAAAAATGAAAAGCCCCAAAAAGTGAGCCAAGCTCACAGAGACCCTAAAGGTTCCTGAAACAAGGGAAGGCAATGCCCAGACCCCAAACAGTACAGAACCAAAAGGTTGAGACCAGGAATCAGAACAGAGATAAAAGAAAAAACAGAGCAACCGCCCTGTAAAAACGACTGAAACCAGAGTTCCAAGTCGCCAGGAAGTCGGAATATCAAAATATTCCCAGGCCAACACATGCATCAACCCCAGAGAATAACCTCTGAACACCACACGCTGCATTCATACCAAGATGACTCTGAAAATAAAATACACACGTATGTGGAACAACGAGGAGCCCAGAACCTCAAAGAGGCTCACCATACCTCCACGATCCGAGGACAAACAACATATCACAGATCCTGTTCCAACAAAGGACCAGCCCAGGCAACAGGCAGGCCTGAAAAACAGGGGAACAGAAAATGGCCCCAACCACCAGCCCCCATATAAAAGGGCGGAATGGAATGGCCCAACAGAGCTCGGGTGCCATCCAAAAGTACCCACAAACAGGTACTCCTATGGAGGACCCCATAGAGATAGGCCGAAACAAGGCCAAAAAGCCCTATGAAATTTAGCCTAACACTAGATGACAGTCTAAATACAGCACCTACAACAGGTACTCCCAAAGAGAACCTCATAGATATAGGCCTAATAAGGCAGAAGAGCCCTGTGCTCTAACATAGAGACTGCACCACAGATGGAACAGACAATCCCAGAAAAACAAACCACTCTCCTTACAGGATAAACCACCTGTTCCAACCACCTGCACACAGGACAGGACCACCACCCTCCAGAGAGAGGAAAACTCCACCTCTTAAGAAAGGCAAAACAAACCCCTCCAAGGGAAGGGCATAAACAAATAAACAGCACACACACTCACAAGGCCAAAGCCCTAATTTGAGTCAAATGAAAACCAACCTTCCAGGCGCCACTGATGAAAAAAGGAAACTCCCCAAGAAGGGAAGAACAAGGCAGACCATGAGGAGCTGAAGCACACAGCACTCCTGGCTAAGCTGCTAGTAGCTAAATTGGTAAGATCATAAGTTATAACCTATGTTCCCTGGAGAACTGGAGCTCTCGAACCAGCCACAGGATCATATCAATCTAGAAAAATACCAGATAAGGCCATGAAGAAAAAGTACCCACACCACAGCGGGATCCACCTAGCAAAACCATGGGGCTAACCAACAATTAGACCAGCTGGATAATGCCCAAAAGATCCAGACAAATGAAGGCCCGAGCCCCAGAATTGTTTAGACAAAACAATACCCCAGGGGACACCATACCCCGTCTGAATAAAAACAGATTTCACAAGGGATAACAATAAGGGGTTAAAGGGTCTAAACATAAATCCCAACCCAAAAGGAAGAGAACACCCCTTACAAAGGTCCAACTCCAAAGGAGCTAGGGCATGACAGAGAGCTAAGATTCTAAGCCCAACAGGAGTACCCCAAACCTCCAGGACCCAGGGGAAACATCGGGGATGAAGTCACCCGAAGAGTGAGGTAACAAAGGCTAGTCTCCATAATCTCCTCAGAGTACAAAATCAGAGGATTACATCCAAGGAAAAGGAATGCATAGCATCTCAAACCCCGGAAACAGCCCCTAGATGGAGCCAGGATAAAGAGACCACATAGCCTATCATTCCTAATAAGGAACGGCTAACCCTCAGAGTAGGAAAAGGCCGCAAGGCCAACCCCTAAGGAGAAATAGACTTAGGGGCATATGTATCAAGCTCCTGATGATATCGGAACCAATGGAGTGTGATGCACTGGAACTCCACCGAGTCCAAAACTGCCAGCTCAAGGGCTGCTGAAGACTGAACCAGTCCTCCATTCCTCACGGACCCTCAGGTCCTCTCAAAATGCTTAGCTGACACTTGTATAACAAGCTAAGAAAAAACACAAATAATAAAGCAATCACTTAGCACCCTAACCGGACTAGCCAGATAGAACAGGCGCCACGTGTGTGTGAAAGAGGCCTCAAGACAGAAGGAGCTGAACCAAATCAGAACCAGTCTGAACCATAGCCATTACTGTTAAAGCCACCATATTCACCCCCAGGGAGGGAGAAATAAACGACAGACAACACATAGGACTAAATGATTCCCCAGGACAACTTCCGTAGAAGTAAACAGTGCGATCAATAAATCGCGAGTATCGATTCCAGAAGGAAAACTCCTGAAGGAATATGAAACCAACATGAGCTTTGAAATCAAATAAAAGTCATCCTAACCGGATTAAACAAAAGAAAAGGTTCAACAACGCCAAAACATGCCATAACAGAACACAAAGGCATTCCAGTCTATAACAGCACCCTTCCACCAGAGCCTCAGGAACAGTTGCTCCCTCGAAGAAGCTGCAGATGGGCCATTGCCATTAGGATTTTAATACGGAAACGTGCCGCACTCTCCGGAGGGAACAAATCCCATCCAGAGAAGGATAAGCATAATCTGGGTCACCTGCACATGTAGCAACAGTAAGAGGTAGGGAACTCGTCACTAGAGGGACAGCACCCCCAGAGGCGGATGGCTCAGCGGCCCCTAGATTCCCAGATCCCAAGGAATTGAGCCCTCTACGGCATATGGAATATAACTGACTGTCATGTGTCATCTGGGCCGATTCATATTCACTTCAATAAGTAAAATCTGAATCAGAGACCACTTCAATCTCAACATCAGAATCCTTCATAACTGGGAAAAATCCAAAAAGGACCAAATTTGAAAAAAATAAACAGCACCTTACACCCACAATGGCTGGGACACTCACCACCTCCTATGCACCAGACACCAGCAGACCAGAATTTCTCCGTCACTACACAGTCAGGAATGCGGAACTGTAGAGTCAAAAAAGTGACCATGCCTGGTTCATATAACTCCCCGATATTAACACTTGATTCCAAGATACAAAAGGAGCCTCACTGAGACCCTGATTACTCTAGTTGGTCCCGCAAGGTGGTAGCCTCTCGGGAAAACATTTGAAACACAAACCAATCATGCAAAAAGTAAAATGAAATGATCTTACCAGAATCTACGCCATGGAACAGGAATATGGCCCTTCAAGTGTGGCAGATAGTAGCCTCGCCTCTGCCATGGACTTGAGAGAAAAAAGCAGGCAGCAAAACTCGTCAACGCCGATTGCTTATGGAGCTGTTAAAAATGAGTCGGGATGGTTTCGCAGAAAGACTCTCCCTGCATCTCCGGACTCTAACTTTCATCCAAGCTCTCACTGAGAGGCTGACAGGATTACTTAAAAATCCAGTCCCATGCTGAAGAGTACTACCCTCCATAAGAGACAAATTGTAAATTTCTGACACTTCTCTGCCAACCTCCTGGGATGGAGGGCAAAGAATGACTGGGGGATGAGGGAAGTGGGAGGAGTATTTAAGCCTTTGGTTGGGGTGTCTTTGCCTCCTCTTGGTGGCCAGGTTCTGAATTCCCAAAAGTAATTAATGCAGCTGTGGACTCTTTCCATTTATGAAGAAAATACAGATTACTCCCATGGAAATAGTATAAATTCAGATATTAGGCTCCGCACTAAATATGAATAAATAATGAAATGCAAAAATGTGCAAAAAAATAAAGAAATATTTTAATATTCTCAAAGAAGAAAAATATGACAAACAATTGTTGCATACACTAAATCATAATACCACAAACATCCATACAACCATACAAACTGGGCGTCCCCAGTTATCAAGCAAATATGGAGTGGAGGAGGTCAGATAGAGAGCAAAAAAGCAAACCCAGGTTATATATGCAAAACCATGGGAAAATCTGTACAGGATACAAATACTTTGAGGCAGTTCATGCACTATAAGCAGTTCATGCAAATGGAAAAGAAAGCAATGATTAGGTAGCTGGCAATTGCAGAGGTAAAAGATGCAGCAAAGAATCACAGATAAAGCAGTTCATGCACTTTAGAAAGTTCATACATCCCGTAGATGGTAATCGTTATCAGGATAACACATGATGTCAGGTATCACCAAGATGTAATAAAGTGTTTCCTTTTATATGTAGACATTTGTTGCCATATGTATGTTAACTTTGTAGATGTGTAATATTGCCCCTCCGGCACTCAAGGACAAAAGTCCGCCGTGAGGATAAAGAACTTGCAAATGTAGCGCTCTCACCCAAACCGTGTCTGGTATATAACAGAGAGTGTCCGTGTCACAGGTAACAGTAGTGATTCAGGCTGTGCTCCGCATCTATCAAAGTGTCAGCAACCCAATGCAGCATGTGAGTATTCACCTCTCTTATATATATATATATATATATATATATATATATATATATGAATGTAGAAAGAGGCTATAGAAACAACAGCAATATAATGTGATAACTGTAGTGATGACTTAGTTCTTTTTGTGTGAACAAAATAGTATATACCAAAAGTTCAATGCAGTTCTATTAACCAATGGTCATTTCTTTGTTTTCAACAATTCTTTGTTTAAGGTAAGTATAATGCGCTTACCAGAGGGTACCTCAATTGTATGAGGTAAGTTGTCAGCTGTTGTATAAGTAAAGATAATTCCTTGGCTCTTTTTGTGGTGATATCCTGGTAATTTTGTGTAGTTTTTCTTTTTCAATAATGGAAATCCTGGACTCTCTTGTTTTCTTTCTTATCTTTCCTCTGGTGGTGAGATCTCCAGTTATTTAATAACCTCAATCCAATATGAGGTAAGTTGACAGCATGTACACTGATAAAAACACTGCACCAATTGGAATCCAGAAACTTTTTGTTGCAATTGTTCTTTAGAAGTATTTGTAATACCGCTCAAAAAGTGTTTGTTGATATAACATAAAGGTGGTATTCTTACTGGGGGAATTTTATGTGATTCCTGTTTATAGTTAATAAAAGGTCAAACTTGATTCCCCTCTTAAGAGACGTTCATATAGATATTGTATAGTTCAAATTATCTAAAAGATTGCAGTCTTAGTAACTTTGGAGGTGACCAAGATGGCTGCTGTTTTAATGCAAACACTGAGTGTAAACGCTACCCAGCGTGTAGAAAGTAAAGTCTCAAAATACAAAGTACTAAGTACAAATATGCCGAATAGAATAGGGCCTGTCCACCCACTTACAGTATTCCTTACGCGTTTCGAAGTTTACATTAACTTCTTCATCAGAGGCAAAAGTGGAATGACAGGATTCGGCGTGTTCCGGTTTAAAAAGCTAAAAAGTGGGCGTGTTTTTTTCGGCCTGTTAGATTGCGGCAACTAGTGTGTTGACCAGTATATATATATACTGTATATACACACATTTACCCACAATCCACCAGCTCCTAAATGTGTATTATTAATATGTTGAATTCACTATTGTATTAAAAGAACAGTGGCTGATTTTCTATTGACATACGTAAATTGTATTGTCATACAGTACAAAGCTGCGATGTAGGTGGCGGGGGGGGCTGTCTTCAAAACGTGTTTACACATAATGGAAATAGTTTACACAAAATAAAAAAAAGTTTTTTTTGTGTGGTAACACTTCAAATTATCCATATGTATTTTCTGTTTAACTGTACATTCACTAGATTTGTCACACTGGGAAATATTTCCACTGGAAAGCAGACGAGAAGAATATAGCTGAAAAGGAATAGCTAATATGGGGGACAGTGATTTAAATATTAGAAACCCAGTGAAACACGATTGCGCAATCATGATCAAAGTATTATTAGAAGCAAAATTGCAATCTTAAAATAAGTAAAAAAATACACGCCTTAGGACGCAATAAAAGATTAGAAACAAACACAGTTTACAGTTTACATGCATATTCTAACATCATACTATACAATACATATACATTAAACAATATAAATATGCAAATATCATTTACCCACAACCCCCCAGCTCCTATAGGTGTATCATTGATATGTTTAATTCACTATTGTATTGTAAGACCATGGGTTGAGTTTCTGTTGACATATGTAAATTGTCATACAGTACTGTTTAACCCTTTGGCTGCTAAGCCATTTCCCACCTGGGTGCTAATATTTTCTTTTGATTTTTTTTTTATTTTTGAAATTTTTACATTTATTTTTTTTAAAAATTTTTTAACAGACCCCCAAGACTTACACTGTCGGAAAGGTTAGGCGGTTACTTTTCCAACAGTGGGTCTTGGGGGTCTGTAGCTGCTTAGATGCCTGAGATACAGGCTTCTAAGCAGCATGCCCCCTCCTCCTATACTTAACATTGTTAAGTATAAATAAAGTTGCGCAGTGACGTCATCACGTAATTGCGAGTGACGTCACCGCGCATCACGTGAAGCCCCGGCGATGCCTGTCACTCTACAGGCACGATCGCTCGGGTAGGAGCAGTAAAGAGCCCCCAGATCTCCCTCAAGGTGGGAGAGTGCTCATGACGGCTCTGAGCCGTCATTAGCATCAGAGTGAGAAACTCTGTGATGGCTCAGAGCCGTCATTAGCACTCAAAGGGTTAAGGGATGATTTACATTACACTTTTGATGTAGGCAATACTGCTTTAAATATATTGACGGTATCAGAGCGGCATCGTCCTCCCACTAAAATGTATGTTAGGAGGTCTTTCTGCGATGCTGCCTTTAAACAGTACTGTCAGCCCATTTTAATATCTCACTGTCCGGTGGCACTTTCGATCATTGTGAACTTAGTGTGGTAGAGTACCTTACTTTCAGTTGATATAATATTTATCGGCTACACAGATCCATTTATTACAGTTTTTCTGGATTAAACTCGTGACCAGAATATCCCATTTAGATTTACAGGATATCACATACTATATATACATATTTACATATGTAAATGTGTGCCCTGAACACTGCAGACAGACTATACTAAAAAGATTAATAAAACTCTATTTAAATTATAATATATGTGTGCAAATACACCTTTAAAATGTCTTCTGTGGCTATTTCAGAGAGTCTTGCACATGTGCAGCATATTAGTATCTTCACAATATCTTAGGGGTCAATCATATTCTGGGCTAAATTACAAGTGAACACGAGCAGTATCGATTTTTGTGTATGACAGAAATAGCGCAAGTATTTCAAGTTGAAATTAAATGTGATCACGAGGTATGATGTATTTGACAAGATGTTTGACATATACATGTCTAAATATGTGTATGTATGCATATATACGTACAGTATATATATATATATATATATATATATATATATATATATATATATATATATAGATAGATAGATAGATATAGATATATATACAGTATGTGTGTGTGTGTGTGTGTGTGTGTGTAATGATGTACTTATGTATTTTACTGTATATTTACTGTACATATTTGACATTCCAATGTTTTTTACATATTGAAAAATGTAATATGTATTGTGTGTGATATATATATATATATATATATATATATATATATATATATATATATATACAGTATATATATATATATATATATATATATATATATATATATATATATATATATATATATTATATAATATATATATACAGTATATACTGTGTGTATATATATATATATATATATATATCTGTATATAACTATACCTTTATATATATATATATATATATATATATATATATATATATAGTTATACTAGGGATAGGGTGCACACAGATAGATTGTAAGGGTAAAACGTATTGTGCTGACAATCCTAAATGTATATAACCAAATTAGTTAGAAAAGAGCTCTAACAATTCTAAAAGAGCTAAAGCGGATTACTGGCCGCACCAATACAACCCTACAGTATACATGGAAATGACATCCTAGACAGGTGTGCTGAACATATATATTTTAATAAAAACATAGCCAAAAAGGTACATGCTGAGAATAGTAGCAATAATCAAGTTACAAAATACAAGTTGCAGGTGTAGTGCACTACTGATATCTGTGAGCTAGCATTTGCAAGGTTTAATGTCGACTCATGAGAAAGTCCATCCTTAAATGCCGGGCACTTGAGTGTTAAGAACACGCTCCGGTTATAGTTTAGACAGAATACCGTCCTTGATATCTCATTGGTGTATGTTTGATCCGGTACCGGATTTGAGATAATAGTATGAGAGTCCAAGAGTGGTAATTTCACTGTTGAAAACTTAATCCCATGTGCAAGTGACACATCAAACTTTCAGAGTGCAAGACTTATTACTGCATGGCTTACCTTCGCTCTCTTCACACACTCTACGGTATTACCTGACAGGATCTCATCCGTGGTGTGACTCACAGCGATGTATTCCGCCTATGCAGCTCTTCACTTGCTCAGGTATTCGAACTTGATATCGCCAGATTCACAGCAAATCCACCATGCTGGCGTCCTCCACACTGTGTCTTGTTCCAAACATTACGCGTTTCGCCCCTCCCATCTGATGAAGCCCGGGGTTCAGCCCGCAAAGGGGGAGGGGCGAAACGCGTAATGTTTGGAACAAGACACAGTGTGGAGGACGCCAGCATGGTGGATTTGCTGTGAATCTGGCGATATCAAGTTCGAATACCTGAGCAAGTGAAGAGCTGCATAGGCGGAATACATCGCTGTGAGTCACACCACGGATGAGATCCTGTCAGGTAATACCGTAGAGTGTGTGAAGAGAGCGAAGGTAAGCCATGCAGTAATAAGTCTTGCACTCTGAAAGTTTGAAGTTTGATGTGTCACTTGCACATGGGATTAAGTTTTCAACAGTGAAATTACCACTCTTGGACTCTCATACTATTATCTCAAATCTGGTACCGGATCAAACATACACCAATTAGATATCAAGGACGGTATTCTGTCTAAACTATAACCGGAGCGTGTTCTTAACACTCAAGTGCCCGGCATTTAAGGATGGACTTTCTCATGAGTCGACATTAAACCTTGCAAATGCTAGCTCACAGATATCAGTAGTGCACTACACCTGCAACTTGTATTTTGTAACTTGATTATTGCTACTATTCTCAGCATGTACCTTTTTGGCTATGTTTTTATTAAAATATATATGTTCAGCACACCTGTCTAGGATGTCATTTCCATGTATACTGTAGGGTTGTATTGGTGCGGCCAGTAATCCGCTTTAGCTCTTTTAGAATTGTTAGAGCTCTTTTCTAACTAATTTGGTTTTATATATATATATATATATATATATATATATATATATATATATATATATATATATATATTCCTATAGATATATAGGTATAGATATATATTTTACATTAACAGTATCACTGATATATAGAAATAAACAATTAATAATACAAATAATAAAAAAAAAATCTATGTGAAAAACATAGGAATGTGGAATTATTTAAAATTATTATACACATTGTAAAAATTCCAAATAATCTATAGAATATGTATGTATATATATATATATATATATATATATATATATGTTATTATTATTTTTTTACAGTATGTATAATAATTCTAATAATTATTATTCATTTTAATAATATTTTACATGGAATATTTCAATAACCTGATGTAAGATTAGTAAGAATAAATTGCATCATACTGTCCCCCCAACTCACTACCTGTCCCCTCGACCCCATCCCCTCACAGCTACTCCCCTCCCTCTCTTCTACCCTCACCCCCATACTCACACACATTTTCAACCTCTCCCTCAGCACTGGTATATTTCCCTCATCTCTAAAACATGCACTGGTCACACCTATCCTCAAAAAACCTTCCCTTGATGCAACCTCCCCTTCCAATTACCGCCCTATTTCCCTACTCCCTCTTGCCTCAAAGCTCCTCGAAAGCTAGTTTACGCACGTCTATCCCATTTCCTTACACTAAACTCTCTTCTTGACCCACTGCAATCTGGATTTCGTTCCCATCACTCTACAGAGACAGCAATTGTCAAGGTTACCAATGACCTACTTACAGCAAAATCCAAAGGCCACTTCTCTCTGCTTATCCTCCTTGACCTGTCTGCAGCCTTTGACACTGTTGATCACCCTCTTATGCTCCAAACCCTCCAATCCTCCGGCATCTGTGACACAGCTCTCTCGTGGTTCTCTTCCTATCTGACTAACCGTACATTTAGTGTAGCCTTCTCCGGAGCATCCTCTGCCCTGTTACCACTTTCTGTTGGGGTACCTCAAGGCTCTGTCCTTGGTCCCCTTCTCTTTTCAATATACACTAGGTTCCTTAATAAAGTCCCATGGGCTTCAATACCATTTGTATGCCGATGACACCCAAATCTACCTCCTTCCTTACTAACCTGTGTCACTAACTGTCTTTCTCACATCTCATCTTGGATGTCCTCTCACTACCTTAAGCTAAATCTCTCCAAAACTGAACTCCTTATTTTTCCCCTTCTTCCAATGTCTCCACCCCCAAAATATCTATAACTGTTGATAATTCCATCATTACCCCTACCCCGCACGCCCGATTTCTTGGGGTCACACTTGACTCAGATCTTTCCTTCACTCCTCACATTCAGTCCTTGGCTAAAGCCTGCCGTTTCCACCTTAAAAACATTGCTAAAATTAGACATTTCCTTACACAAGATACAACCAAGATTTTAATCCACTCTCTCATCCTTTCCCGCCTCGACTACTGCAATTCCGTCCTCTCTGGTCTACCTAGCTGCTGCATAGCTCCTTTACAATCCATTATGAATGCCTCTGCCAGGCTCATCTTCCTTACTCGTCGCTCTTCATCTGCTGCACCTCTCTGCCAATCCCTTCACTGGCTTCCTCTTGCCTCTAGGATTAAACATAAAATCCTCACCTTGACATATAAAGCTCTCAACTGCACTGCTCCCCCCTACATCTCAGAACTTGTCTCTAGATCGCTAAGAAATTTTCGACTCCATATTAAAAATAGGACTTTTATTGGGGAGTCAAAAAACTCAATAGTCAATGCAGGAAATTACTGAAAACACTTTACCCCCATACTAGGCACTTGGGTTCCGCTTAAATAAATGTCTGACACAAAAATCTGGGGTTATAAAGGCTGCAGCTTGTTTTATTGAACACCATAAATAATATATCAATAATATAACCAAATAGTAAGTTAATCATATCCATAAAAACCCCCGGGGTGCTTGCCCATCCACCACATGTGCCGTTCCTACCACTAAGAAGGGCACGCCCCATTGTATAAAATTCTCCCCTGCCAATCAAGCAGGAGGTACCAACAATCTTCTCTGATCGAGACCACCACAAAATAGGCAAACACCCCCCGCCACCCCCACGCTGCGACATACTGCTCCAACCACATAGAAAACAAAACAAAGGGGAGCTTCTCCTTGCATGTTCTGGTCACCATTCGATGCTCCCGGTCATCCTCCTGCTCTGCCCTGTAATGGCCAAGAAAACAGCTCCTGACATGCAGCCCCGTAGTACAGGTGCAAACCCACCTGCCGTTCAACAGGTCCCGCCATTCCACTGTGCGCAGTAAAGCAGCAGCTTCTCCTTGCACGGTCTGCTCCTGCACTGCCACACTTCCGTTACATTCCCATGCCTACTCTCACGAGGCCCAACCTACTGGCCCCCATATGACCCCTTCACTTGGCCTCCATGGGGGTCACAGAACCCTTTCCTCAATTTTTCCTTCAGGGTTCCTCTGTATTGTGAACGCATTGAAACGAACATTGCCCTTTTTTTAGCCAAAAAACAAAAATGCCAGCCAATAGATTAGGGTCGGACAATCAATTTTTTTTTATTAGAAAAAAGTTAATTTGGTAAAACATAAAAAAATTACAAATTACTTTTCTCTGTTTATATTTTTTTTTAAGATGTTTTTAAACATGGCTGATTGAGAATAGAGGTACAAAATAAATTATTCCTATGGTTATTAATAAAGTATGTAGAATGTCTCAGGCATAAGAGGGTAAAAGATCTCATATTATGTATGCATAATTCTAAGCAATTTTATTCAACTTTATCATCACAGGTGTGATATCGTAATCATTTATTAAAAATAAAAAAGGAGAAGAAAACTAAGTATGTAAATGCAGCTATAAAGGTAGAGTTTGCACAAATTTTACTTATGTATATTAACATCACATTTATGTTTTATGATTCATAAAGGTTTATATGTTAAAAAAAAGGGTTTAATAGAAGGTTATTGTGTAGGAAGATGTTATTCTATAAGATAGTCTTACTAGGAGGTCTAGTTTGCGTGCCGTGTGTGAGATCTTCATATTTAAGTGTAATGAAGATTAATGTTAAAAATAAAAGAATGGAGTTGTAAGCCGCTAACGTGTTGCAACTGCAGTAAACAGTTAATCTGCTGTATCCACATGGAATTTTTTTTTCTTCACTCACAGGTACACCCACGCACAAGCACTCAGTGTAACACAGTGGGGATACAATCTGTCATTACATTGTAAACACCTACAGGAATTACCGGTCACTTCTATTTGCTTTCAGCATTCCTTTGCAATAGATTACAGAAAGAGTAAATGTATCTGAACATCAAAAACAATTCACTAAACATTTAAAGAGTTACTTCAATATAGATGATTTCAAATTAACTGAACTGTAGAAAAGACTATTAGAGATTCACTATTACCATAATCATACTCTTTATAGAAGGAACATAAACTTAAATACATAAGTGCTGCAATTATAATAGGTATATGAGGACATAGACATACACATCATAATTAAAGGGCTAGAGAAGTAAAAAATAATATTTCAAGTTTTTGATGGTGTATAATTTAAAAAACATAAACATAACTCGCATGCACACTCCTGAGCATATAAACTGACCCAAAGCACAGGTGAACTAATCATCTGATGGGAAAGAGCAGGTTAGTAACCATGGTTACTAATCAGATGATTAGCTTACCTTCACTGTAGTTCAGATATCATGAAAATCTGACCTGTTAGGGCTCCTCAGGACTGGAACTGAGAAACACTGCATTAGAGGAGTTGGTACAATACAAGTAGACAGTGCATCTCCAATTCCAGTGTTTCTCAACTCCAGTCTTCAAATACCCCTAACAGGTCAGATTGTTATGGTATCTTAACTAGAGCACAGGTGAAATAATCAGCTGATAGCAGGTTACACAGGTTAGTAACCATGGTTCAGATATCATGAAAATCTGGCCTGTTAGTGGTACTTGAAGACTGAGGTTGAGAAACACTGTCCTATTCAATAGTATTTAATAACTGATTAAAGACGGACTAAAAAAATTGAACTTACAGAATTGCTTAAAGGGACAGTCTACACCAGAATTTTTATTGTTTAAAAAGATAGATAATCCCTTTATTACCCATTCCCCAGGTTTGCATAACCAACACAGTTATATTAACCCCTTAAGGACCAGCGACGTACCCTGTATGTCGCTGGCCTTTTTTTGGGACTTTATTGGTTTATAGCGCGGTCTTGCCACCAGCATTGAGACTGCTCTATTCCACAAAGCCTGCTGGAGGGCATTAATAGCGTGTTCTTGCTAGACTTGTGCTATTATGTCCTGAAAAAACCCTTAATGACCAGTGACATACAGGGTACATTGTGGTCATTAAGGGGTTAATACACTTTTCCTCTGTGATTACCTTGTATCTAAGCCTCTGCAGACTGCCCACTTATTTCAGTTCTTTTGACAGACTTGCATTTTAGCCAATCAGTGCTCACTCCTAGGTAACTCCACAGGCTTGAACACAATGTTATCTATATGGCACACATGAACTAACACCCTCTAGTTGTAAAATAAATGTCAAAAGGCATTCAGATAAGAGGTGGCTTTCAAGGGCTAAGAAATTAGCATATGAGCCTACCTAGGTTTAGCTTTAAACTAAGACTACTAAGAGAACAAAGCAAAATAGATGATAAAAGTAACATGGAAAGTTGTTTAAAATTACATGCCCTATCTGAATCATGAAAGTTTATTTTTGACTAGACTGTCCCTTTAAAAAAGCAGGCATGTCCCTTTAAGCCGAGGGTACACTAAGTCAATGGTGCACAAGTTTAAGAGTTCTTCATGTAGTTCTTTGATATTTTATTAATGATACTAGTTTACAAAAAAAGAGCTACAATTTAGAGAGCTATTTTGAATTGCACTCGAGTGCAACACTAAAAGGGACAATAAACCCAATTTTTTTTCTTTCATGATTCAGATAGAGAATACCATTTTAAACAACTTTCTAATTTACTTTAATTATCTAATTTGCTTCATTCTCTTGATATTCTTTCCTGAAAAGCTTCTGATTGGTGGCTGCACATAGATGCCTCATGTGATTGGCTCACCCGTGCATTGCTATTTATTTAACAAAGGATAGCTAAAGAATGAAGCAAATTAGATAATAGAAGTAAATTAAAATGTTGTTTAGAATTTTATTCTCTGTCTGAATCATGAAATAATTTTTTGGGTTTAATGTCTCTTTAACTCACCATTTGTAATACAAACTCAATGAACAAGCTATTAGCTCCTGTGATGTCCATTAAAAGTATTGGTCAGGTTAAAAAAAAGTTCCAGCCACGTTGGTACAAATATTTAACCATCCACTTATAATACCAGATTTTGCTTTAATCTTTGTGCAAAAGAAAAAGCACCATATGCTATTGATTGCGCTCCACTTGTAATCTAGCCTGTATTTTGTATATAAATCATTTTCAATTCATTGTTATGTTATACAAGGCAATATTTTTATATATTCAATTCTGCAATTCAATTTTATATTACGTGTTTATAAAAACAACTGCCTTTTGTGTTACTTTAAAACGGCTTCATTATCCCGCATCTAGGTTAAAAAATACATTTTTGAAAAGCCCCTTTAAAAGCAAAATTAAGGGCCATTATTCAGCATGATTATTTATTATGAATCCATTGTTATTTTATGATTGGTAGCCAATTAGAAATTAAAACTAAAAATAAGTCCAGTAACAAATACAGAAAAATAATATCACACATGAAAAAAAGTAGAAATTAAAATTTACTCTATCATTTTTTATCATTTAGTTTCTAAATAAAAGTATCACTTATGTACTGGAAGAATATTGATTTTTGTTTGTTTTTGAACTTAGCTATATCATCTTCAGCAGATATAAAAGGAGAAAAAGAAGACACTCTCCCGTAATATGCTTTGACTTCTTGTGCCAGCTGCTTCTTGGAAATACTAACAGCAATCTGAATCTATCCATCTATACGCCTTACTACCAGCTGTACAGCTTTTCTTCATATCAACGCCTCCAACCACATACACTAATACTGTAATTTAACTATGCATCTCTTGTTTCTTGATATTAATAGAAGTTAACCCTTATCTGTGTTCCTCAAGACTTTATCGACTTAAAGGGACAGTCAAGTCCAAGAAAAACTTTCATGATTCAAATAGTGCATGCAATTTTAAACAACTTTCTTATTTACTTTTATCACCAATTTTGCTTTGTTTTCTTGGTATTCTTGGTTGAAAGCTAAACCTAGGAGGTTCATATGCTAATTTATCAGACCTTCAAGGTCACCTCTAATCTGATTGCATGTTGACCACTAGAGGGTGTTAGTTCATGTGATTCTTATAGATAACTTTGAGCTCATGCATGTGAATTTACCGAGGTGTGAGCACTGATTGGCTAAACTGCAAGTTTGTCAAAAGAACTGAAATAAGGGGGCAGTTTGTGATTGCCTTGTATCTATGCCTCTGCAGAGGTAAAACGTAATTATTATAACTGTGTTGGTTATGCAAAACTGGGGAATGGGTAATTAAGGGATTATCTATCTTTTAAAACAACACAAATTCTGGTGTTGACTGTCCCTTTAAATACTAATTTTTGTACTATAAGGATTATATTACTTTTACAGTCTACTCCCTTAACTGATTGCCTTTTTGGTTTACAAAAAGACCTCGGGGTAGATTTATTATATGCCGGGCAGACATGATTCACTGTAGGGAATCATATCCGCCCGACATCGCTAAATGCCAACAGTATATGATTAACATTGCACAAGCATTTCTTGTGACATATTTGTGCAATGCCACCCCCTGCACATTGGATCGGGTTCGGATGATTGCAGTCTGACAACTAAAAGGTGGCGGACAACTTAAGGAGCTGGAAACTTCGGGCCGAGACAGCCTGATAAAACTGCCAGCCAGCTGAGAAACGCGTTGCATGCTTTTTATATGGCTTTATCACAATAAACTTGTGTTTTTAAGTAGTTCTTTTTTACTACATATACAAAATTTGAAGCACTCCACCTTATTCTTATTTGCTACATAGTTTTGAAGATACTCCCAGGGAGCCCAAACGGACTGATCAGTTTAGACAGCTGGTGTCTACAATATCCAGCCTGCCTGCTTGCGCGATCACACCGTGCATACCCAAATGTGAGTACCCCTTTTTCACATTTATTTGAAGTCATCACAGATACCAGTCACATCTGCACTATGAGAGGCCTTGTGTTTTCTTAAAAGGTCACCTTTCCCCGAATCCATACTAACACAAATAGAAAAGAGTTGTTGTAATTATCAGCTGAAAACGGCAAAGCCCCGCCTGCCCATTTTGCACTCCCTTTGTGAGTAAGCAAGTGACAGCATTTACCTACCCACTTTTCTTATCTTGGATAACTGCACTATGATGCATTCTTCTTTATCTCTTTTTTAGATCATCCTTTGCAAGCCCAATCAGCCAGTTGAGGAGCAGACGCAAGGGCTTTTTGTTCTATTTGATTTATTTTCATTTGATTCATTTAGTAACCACTATTCACATTATATATTGGAATATTATCTAATTGTATATTTTATATTTATATAGAACACACTTACACAAGTGCCACCACCAACATTTTTCACAGTTAGTGAATTATTTTCTCCATATTTAGGTTTTACATTTTTTTCACAATTTGTTTTTACACATTTTTTCACTTGAAATTCATTCACAATTTTCACTTGTAACCTAGGTTTCACTATTTTTACAAAAAAAGAAAAAAAAGTACTAAAATTTACTATAAAATTTTATCACACCAACAACTTTTACGCCCTCTGTCAACTTCCTAGTTATAGGATTCCGCACTTTACATCATTTTTTTTACTATAAGGATTATATTACTTTTATAGCCTAATCCCTTGACTGATTGCCTTTTTGCTTTACAAATAGACCTTGGGGTAGATTTATTTTATACTTGGCGCACATTATTCACTGTAGTGAATCATGTCCACCCGACATCACTAAATGCTGACAGCGTATGATTAACATTGCACAAGCATTTCTTGTGAAATGCTTGTGCAAAGTCAACTCCTGCACATTGGATCAAATCGGGATGATTGCAGTCTGACACCTAAACAGTGTCGGACAAGTTAAGGAGCTGCGGTCTTGTGACCGCTGCTTCTTAAATTCAGTTTTCCGCGAGCTGGAAACTTTGGACGGAGACAGCAGCATCCCCTGCTTGTGAAATCCAGACCGAATTTTGTAGGGATTTTTGCAAGAAGCAGTGGATCCCACTAGAAGAATAAAAAAAAAAAACTATGAGACCAGTGAAAATTGCTAATTTTAATAAAGCACAAAATTACTTGGAAAATCAAATTACAGGGACAGTCTAGTCAAAATAAACTTTCATGATTCAGTAAGGGCATGTAATTTTAAACAACTTTCCAATTTACTTTATTCATTAAATTTGCTTTGTTCCCTTGGTGGTATTTTTGAAAAGCTAAACCTAGGTAGGCTCAAACTGATTTCTAAACCGTTGAAAACCGCCTCTTAGCTCAGAGCAAGTTTTTCACAGTTAGACAGTACTAGTTCATGTGTGTCATATAGATAACGTTGTGCTCACTCTCAGGGAGTTATTTAGGAGTCTGCACTGATTGGCTAAACTGCATGTCTGTCAAAAGCACTGAGAAAAGAGGGCAGTCTGCAGAGGGTTAGATACAATAAAACATATATTTATATAACGGTGTTGGTTATGCAAAACAGGGGAATGGGTAATAAAGGGATTGTTCATCTTTTTAAGCGATAAAAATTCTGGTGTAGACTGTCCCTTTAAATTTAACAAATAATTTACAGCAAATGAAAATGGGTTGAGCATATGTTAGTCCAGCCTAGGGAACTTTTTTGATGAGTTAAAAAAAGGGTAAATTTTAGGCACGGGTACAAGGGATTAAACAAAAAGCAAAGTTGAAATCCAGGCAGAGGTCATGATTTAAATACCATGGAGTGTCAAGGCAAGGCACATCGGGTTAAAAAAGAAAGAGGATCAAAGGGCAGACGTGTGTCAAATGGACAAATGCAAAAGACGCTTATATTTTCAACACAGCCAATCACACAAAATACAAACGTGTGGCAAAGACAAGAAAGTGGTCTTCACAGCTAGAGTACTTAACTAGCAGATAGCAGATCATGAAAGGGAAGAAGAGAGGTGTGTGCCTGCTTGGGCATGTGCACAAGGAACAATGCATGTGTTTCAGCTGCCAATAAGGATACTATCACAGAACACAGAAGACTCCAGTGCAGCACAGAGTGCACAAAGTATCACCGATTTATAAAGAGTTAAATATTAGCAAGACATGGGGGCCTATCTATCAAGCTTCAAATGGAGCTTAACGCCCGTGTTTCTGGCGAGCCTCTAAAGACCGCTGCTCCATAACCTGTCTGCCTGCTCTGATGAGGCGGACAGGAATCACCAGAATTCAACCCGATCGAGTACGATCGGGTTGATTGACAACCTCTGCTGGCGGCCAATTGACCGTGAGTCAGCAGGGGGATCGTTGCACCAGCTGCTCACAAGAGCTGCTGGTGCAATGCTGAATACGGAGAGCGTATTGCTCTCCGCATTCAGCGATGTCTGTCGGACCTGATCCGCACTGTCGGACCAGGTCCGACAGACATTTCATAAATTGGCCTCATTTTCTTCAAGTTGTATTGTTAAAGCTCTGAGAAACTGGATAACTTACCATGAAACTAATGAAATATACCAGCAATCTTAAAGGAATAATCTAGTCAAAATTAAAGTTTCCTGATTCAGATAGAGTATGTCATTTTAAGCAACTTTCTAATGTATTCTTAGTATTAATGTTTATTCATTCTCTTGGGATCTTTATTTAAAAAAGCAAGAATAAAAGTTTAGGAGCCGTCCCATTTTTGGTTCAGAACCTGGGTAGTGCTTGCTGATTGGTGGCTACATTTAGACACCAATCAGCAAGCACTACCCAGGTACTGAACCAAAAATGGGCTGGCTCCTATGCTTACATTATTGATTTTTCAAACAAAGATACCAAGAGAACAAAGAAAAAATTATAATAGGAGTAAACTAGGAAGTTGCTAAACTTCGCATGCTCTTTAATTAAGTTTAATTTGGACTAGACTATCTCTTTAAAAGAGTTCTCAGACTTAAGGATTACTTTTATGCAGTTATTTTTATACATAGGTGTAGGTATCAGGGTTGAAATTTTGTGTGTTCACTGCAGTCAGAACTTAAGAAGGAACATTTTGGTCCCAACTCCCTAACCTAAATCAGACCTACAAGTATATAAAAGCACTGGAAACCTTACTATGTAACCTTAATACAGGTCACACTGGTATTGAGAACTTTCTTATATTAACTTTGTAAATTGTATTTTTCAAGAGAACTGTCTTTCTTTCTCCTATTGTAATTTTCCACCAAAGTGATCTGGCAATAATTTAGAAGAGTGGTACTACCTAGAAATAAAATATAATGTAATAACTAATGGTATCTGGCTCACAATTAAATGTTTCTAATTAGTTATACCTATGATTTCCATAGCATGATAGAGGTAAAACTTCAGAATTTACAAAGTTACTTTGACATTTAGAGATACTTCAAAGGTGTTTTCAAACCATTTTTTAAAGATAACAAGGTGTTGCTTAGCAACAGCTATAAACTATGTATCATTCTCATGGATTGAAAACAGCATATTATGAACCATTCTATTCATTAATTTCAATCATGTTATAAAAATGTGTAAATTCAGATGTTAGGTAGACTTCATGTTCAGGTCTGTGATAGCCTAGCCATTTTTGGTTTAAGTGTTAAGGCCAGAATATATCTAAAGCATCCTCTGGCCATTTTAAGATAATGATCTACTGTTGTGTTAACTACAGATTCTAAGGGGCCGATTTATCAATGTCTGGCGGACATAATACGCTGTAGCCTATCATGTCTGCCAGACATCGCTAAATGCCGACAGCATACCCTGTTGGCATTTAACATTGCACAAGCAATTCTGGTGAACTGCTTGTGCAATGCCGCCCCCCTGCAGATTTGTGGCCAATCGGCCACTAGCAGGGATTGTCAATCAACCCAATTGTATGCGATTGGGCGGATTGATGTCCACAGCCTCAGAGGCAGCGTACGAGTTAAGGAGCAGTGGTTTTAAGACTGCTGCTTCTTAATTCCGGTTTCCGGCGAGCCTAAAATATCTATTGTCTGATAACTGTGTAATTTTTTTAGGTGTTAATCTTTTTTTTAAGTATATTTAAGTAATTGCTTGTTATTTGTTACTGATCATATTTCTAATCCAAAGAAACATTATTTTTGTCTTGTTAATGCTTAATATATTTGCTGTTCAAGTAATTTTGCTAATTATTTAGATCTAAGTGGAAATCTGAAAATTCAACCTTATGATACATGGACAGCAATGAGTTGACATTTCTGCTTATGAAAATTATTGTTTAAAACCATTTATAAATTCTGAGTACCTTTTTAGTCACATCTCATGATCATAAATCTTAAATATTGAGGCTTACCTAGATAGGATTATAAATTATATGCATCTAATAACATTAAAGCAAGCTCACCAGAATAGTAAAAGTAAAATTCTTTATTCAGTACACTTTAAAAAAGCAATATGGTAAGAACAAATTTAAAGTTAATTTGCCATTTTTTTGGATAAGTATACTTTTGTTTTGGACACCAATTTAAAGGGACATGAAAATCAATTTTTTTCTTACATTACTAAGATACACCTAGATTACGAGTTGTGTGTTACTGTTTTAACGCTGAAAAATTGGCAATTTCAGCGTAAAAACAGTAAAGCAGCCATTACAAGTCGTGTCGGTATAGCTATACCGCAAGCATTTTAACCTGTAATGCAACGTCAATCCCACACTCAAAAAAATGACTTTTTTGTGTGGGATTTCCATAGCGCCGGTATTACAGATTGTGCGGTGAGGCTAAAATGCTTGCGTTACAGGCTATACCAACACGATCCATACCGCCATCTGAGACCAGTAGTTATGGATTTTGTGTAAGAAAAATGTTTCACAAAACTCATAACTAAAGTGTTACAAAGTACACTAACACCCATAAACTACCTATTAACCCCTAAACCGCCACCCTCCCACATCGCAAACACTATTTTAAACTTATTAAACCCTAATCTGCTGCCCGCCCATATCCCCACCACTATATTAAAGTTATTAACCCCTATTCCGTCGCTCCCCGCCACTGCCGCCACTAACTAAACCTATTAACCCCCTAAACCGCCAGCCCACCACATCGCCACTACTAAATAAACCTATTACCCCTAAACCGCCAGCCCCCCACATTGCCACTAATACATTAAACTATTAACCCCTAAACCTATCACCCGCTAACTTTAAATTAAAATTACAATATCCCTATCTTAAAATAAATAAAAACTTGCCTGTGAAATTAAAAAAACCTAAGTTTAAACTAACAACCTAACATAACTATTATATTAAAGTATTATACTAAAATAAAATAACTACCAATTAAACAACTAAAATATACATTAAAAACAACCTAACACTACTAAAAAAATGTAAATCTAAAATTACAAAACATAAAAAATACTAAATTATGAAATGTAGCAAACACTAAATAGTGAAAAATAACAATCTAAATTATCAAAAATAAAAACAATTACACCTAATCTAATAGCCCTATAAAAATAAAAAAAGCCCTAGCCTACAATAAACTACCAATAGCACTTAAAAGGGCATTTTGTAGGGCATTGCCCTAAAGAAATCAGCTCTTTTACCTGGAAAAAAATACAGACCCCCCAACAGTAAAACCCACTACCCAACCAACTTCCCCAAAATAAAAAAAAATAACTCTATTCAAAACAGCCAATAGGATGAGAGCTAATGAAATTCTATTGGCTATTCAAATCAGCCAATAGAATTTCAGTAGCTGTCATCCTATTGGCTGATTTGTACAGCCAATAGGATTTCAGTAGCTCTCATACTATTGGCCAATTTGAATTTCAAGAATGAAATCAGCCAATAGGAATACAAGGGACGCCATTTTGAAAAGGCTTCCTTGCATTGAAGATCCAGTGTACTACGGTGACCGTATGAAGAGGATGCCCCGCGCCAGATGTCTTCAACGATGGATTTGCTCCGTGCCACCGGGATGAAGATAGAAGACGCCACCTATATGAAGACTTCCCGCCGCCTGGATGAAGACTTCTCGCAGCCTGGATGAAGACTTCTCGCCACCTGGATGAGGATGGATGTCCAGACTTCAGAAACTGTCAGTGGATCTTCGGGGGTTAGTGTTAGTTTTTTGGGGGATGTTTTGGGTGTTTTCTTTTTTATTAGGGTTTTGGGCTTTAGGTAAAAGAGCTGAATGCCCTTTTCAGGGCAATGTAAAAGAGCTGAATGCCCATATAAATGCACTTTTCAGGGCAATGGGTAGCTTAGGTTTTTGATAAAGTTAGGTTTTTTATTTTGGGGGTTAGTTGGGTGGTGGTTTTTACTGTTGGGGTGTCTTTGTATTTTTCCAGGTAAAAGAGTTGATTTCTTTAGGGCAATGCCCTAAAAAAGGCCCTTTTAAAGGGACATGAAACCCCTAAAAATTATTTCATGATTTAGAAAGAGCTTGCAATTTTAAACAGCTTTCTAATTTACTTCTGTTATCTAATTTGCTTCATTTGCTTTATATCATTTGCTGAAAAGCATATCTAGATAGGCTCAGTTGCTGCTGATTGGTGGCTGTACATAAATGTCTTGTGTGATTGGCTCACCCATGTTCATTGCTATTTCTTTAACATAGGATAGCTAATGAATGAAGCGAATTACGTAATAGAAGTATATTGGAAAGTTGTTTAAGATTGTTTTCTCTACCTGAATCATAAAAGAAAAATGTTGGGTTTAGTGTCCCTTTAATTTAATTTATTAATTAAATTAATTTAATTGTTTTTAGTTTAGCTAATTTTGTTTATTATTTTTCGTAATTTAGTGTTTGTTATTTTTTTTAATTTAGTAGTTTTTATTTTTTGTAAATTTAGACTTATTTTTCTTTTAGTAGTGTTAGTTTTTTTTATGTGTAATTTAGTTGTTTTAATTGGTAGTTATTTTAATTTTAGTATAATAGTTATGTTAGGTTAATTCATAGTTTAAACTTAGTTTTTTTTTAATTTCACAGGTAAGTTTTGTTTTATTTTAAGATAGGAATATTGTAATTTTAATATAATGTTAGGGGGTTGCTAGGTTTAGGGGTTAACAGTTTAGTTTTTTGTGATGTGGGAGGCTGGCGGTTTAGGGGTTAATAGGTTTATTTAGTGGCGGTGATGTGGGAGGCCAGAGATTTAGGGGTTAATAAATTTATTATAGTGGCAGCGTTGCCGGGGAGCGGTGGGATAGGGGTTAATAACTTTTATTAGTGGTGGCAAAGTCAGGAGCGGCAGATTAGGGGTTCATAAATTTATTTAGGTGTCGGCAATGTCGGGGGCAGCAAATTAGGGGTGTTTAGACTTGGGGTTTATGTTAGGGTGTTAGGTTTAAACGTAACTTTTTTCCCATAGACCTCAATAGGGTTGCATTACGGCGATCACCATTCCGCACTTCAGGTGTTTTTTCTAACACCTTCTCTCCATTGATGTCTATGGGGAAAAGCGTGCATGAACACGTCAAAGCAGCCCTTGGATTTTGTGCGGTATGGAGCTTAACACCACCATATTGCACACACAAGGAGGCTTTTCAGAAACTCGTAATGGCAGCTGTTGCATTTGTTTCAAACCCTCTATAGCACAAAACTCATAATCTAGGCGATAGAGAATACAATTTTAAACAACATTTCCATTTACTTCTATTAACTAATTTGCTTTATTCTTTAGGTATCCTTTGGTAAACTAGTAGCAATGAACATGGGTGAGCCACCAATTAGCAGCTACTGAGCATATTAAGACATGCTTTTCAACAAAGAATATCAAGAGACTGAGGAAAATTATATAATAGAAGTTTATTAATTAAAAAAAGGAGGAGCAGTCATGTGATGTCTAGGTCACTTGCTGAAGATTAGAGGCTCAGATGGAGGAATGATATGAGCTAAGTACAAGTTAAGCGTTATGCTGAAGGTGAGAAGGTTTGCACCAAATGGAACAGGGTTGCTATACTAGCATGCTTAGTGACAAGTGCCTTATTGTTGCCCTACAACTTACATTTTAGAACCGGTATCGTGTTTAGTCTTTTACTACTTAGACCACTATTAGAGTATTTGAATTGGGTACTGATAATACTCACACTTAATTATAGTTTTATTTATGAAGCGTGAGCCTTCCACATTGTGCCGGGTGTTATATGGACTAGGTTGCACTTTGTGCTATCAGATTGAATTTTATAAACCTATTATTATTATTAGTAGTAGTAGTAGTATTATTAAACATGTGCAGCAACAAAAAAAGTCAGTTCTTCCAAATCCTTCACAACGAATATTTGGGGAAATTAGTTTCCCCAAATATTTGTTGGCTGCACTATTCGGTATTTGTTTAATTTTAAATGAAATGAATAATGATTTATTGTAGAACATTTACGTTTATTTTCGTTAAAAAACAAAGTAAATGTTCCTAAGCAACAGGTGAATACGTTAATTTGTGGCTTATTCTTACCTTTAGCGTGCTGAAGAACTGAGCTAACCTGGTCCTCTGCTTCACAGAGGCCAGAGACCGCACTAAAACAATGGCACTCTTTAATGCAGGACCAGGGATCTGCCTCGCTATTATTCCGATTAGCATGTTGAAGGCTCTGTGAAGAGGAGTACCACTTTAGTGCGACTCTCCAGCTCGCTAAAGGTAAGCATTTAACCATTTAAAGGAAACAATGAATACTGATAAATGTTGTCAGTATTTATAGGTTTTCTTCAAATTTCGGGGTGCACTCATTCGGATATTTGTTTTGTGAATACGTAAACAAAAAAATGCACATGCCTAATTATTGATGTTACAAATCACAACATCACAGGTGTTTGCACATCAGGTTTATCACTCTTATTACAAGTTGAAAGTAAATGTGATCAGATTTTTCCTACCTTAATTCCGATTGGCTGATAGAATCCTATCAGCCAATCGGAATTGAGGGGACGCCATCTTGGATGACGTCCCTTAAAGGAGCCTTCATTCGTCGGTAGTCCGTCGGTGAAGAAGGATGTTCCGCGTCGGCGGGATGAAGATTCAAGACCCGGCTTGGAAGATGACATCGCCCGGATAGAAGACCTCTTCAGCGCCTCTTGGAAGATGACATCGCCCGGATCGAAGACTTCTTCAGCGCCGCCTGGATGATGACTTCATCGGATGGAAGATTTCTTCAGCGCCGCTTGGAGGATTAACTTCTTCCGCTCCGGATGTCCACTTCGGTTCCATCGCTGCTCGGCTGAGTGAAGACGACTCAAGGTAGGATGATCTTCAGGGGATTAGTGTTAGGTTTTTGTAAGGGGGGTTTGGGTTAGATTAGGGGTATGTGGGTGGTGGGTTTTAATGTTGGGGGGGGTTGTATTTTTCTTTTACAGGCAAAAGAGCTGAACTTTTTGGGGCATGCCCCCACAAATGGCCCTTTTAAGGGCTGGTAAGGTAAAAGAGCTTTGAACGTTATTTAATTTAGAATAGGGTAGGGCATTTTTTTATTTTGGGGGGGTTTGTTATTTTATTAGGGGGCTTAGATTAGGTGTAAGTAGCTTAAAATTGTTGTAATATTTTTAAAATGTTTGTAACTTATTTTTTTATTTTTTGTAACTTAGCTTTTTTTATTTTTTGTACTTTAGTTAGTTTATGTAATTGTATTTAATTGTAGTTATTTGTATTTAATTTATTTAATTAATTTAATGATAGTGTAGTATTAGGTTTAATTGTAACTTAGGTTAGGATTTATTTTACAGGTAATTTTGTATTTCTTTTAGCTAGGTAGTTATTAAATAGTTAATAACTATTTAATAACTATTCTAACTAGCTAAAATAAATACAAAGTTACCTGTAAAATAAATATAAATCCTAAGATAGCTACAATGTAATTATTAATTATATTGTAGCTATCTTAGGGTTTATTTTACAGGTAAGTATTTAGTTTTAAATAGGAATAATTTATTTAAGTATAGTGTAGTGTTAGGTGTAATTGTAACTTAGGTTAGTTTTTAGTTTACAGGTACATTTCTCTTTATTTTAGCTAGGTAAGCTATTAAATAGTTAATAACTATTTAATAGCTATTGTACCTAGTTAAAATAAATTGAAAGTTGCCTGTAAAATAAAAATAAATCCTAAGATAGCTACAATATAATTATTATTTATATTGTAGCTATATTAGGGTTTATTTTAAAGGTAAGTATTTAGTTTTAAATAGGATTAATTTAGTTCATAAGAGTAATATTATTTTGATTTATTTAATTAATATTTAAGTTAGGGGGGCGTTAGGGTTAGTGTTAGACTTAGGTTTAGGGGTTTTATAATTTTATTACAGTGGCGGCGGTGTAGTGGGGGGCAGGATAGGGGTTAATTAATTTATTATAGGTGACGACGGTGTAGGGGGGGCAGGATAGGGGTTAATAGGTTTAATATAGGTTGCGGCGGATTCAGGGAGCAGCGGTTTAGGGGTTAAACTATTTATTTAGTTGCGGCGAGGTGCGGGATCAGCAGGATAGGGGTTAATAATTTTATTATAGAGGGCAACGGTATAGGGGGGGCAGGATAGGGGTTACTAGGTATAATGTAGGTGGCAGCGGTGTCCGGGAGCGACGTTTTAGGGGTTAATACATTTATCAGAGTTGCGGCAGGGTCTAGGAGCGGCAGTTTAGGGGTTAGTAACTTTATTGAGTTGCGGGAGGCTCCGGGGGCGCCGGTATAGGGGGTAGAACAGTGTAGTTTAGTGTGGGTGCTTAGTGACAGGCTAGCAATAAAGCTGGGAAAAAGCCGAAGAGCAGCGAGATCGGATGAGTGATAACTATCACAGTCCGCTGCTCATCGCCCCACGGCTTTTTGACAGCTTTTTTTGATAACTTAGGCGAACGTATTCAAGGTCCGCGGCGGCGAAGGTAGGCGAGCTTAGGCGGGCGTATTGGGCCGGCGAAGGCAGAAAAGTAGACGGCTTGATAACTACCCCCCACAGCCTTTAGGGACAACTTACCAAGGGATTAAAGAAAAGCTTTGAAAGATTTAACAAATGACAAAACAATTACTATAAAGCCGGCCGATAAGGGTGGAAATGTAGTAATACTCAATACTACAGACGATGTAAAAGAATGCTCAAGGCAACTTTTAGATAGAAAAAAATATATCAATCTTAAAAAGAATCCAACAGAGCAGTATAAAGATTCAATGGAACAATTAATCAAAGAGGGGATACAAGATGGTTTACTAAATAAAATAGAGGCAGAATTTCTTAAAGTAAAATTTCCTAGACTGGCAACATTTTATACAATACCCAAAAATAAATCATCACCACCGGGCAGACCCATTATTTCTGGCCAGGGTTCCTTAACAGAAAAGGTATCACAATATGTGGATTATATTTTGAGACCTAGTCTACAAAGTTTGCCATCTTACAGGAAAGACACCCAAGATGTGTTAAAAAATTATTAATTGAGTATCTGTTGAGAATAGCTGGACTCTAGTGGCAATAGATGTAGAGTCCCTATATTCATCAATACCACATAGCATGTGAATATTTTTTGGAACAAAGGGGCCAGTTGTTCTCAATTCATACTAAGTTTGTAAGCAAACTGTTAAGTGTTGTGTTAGAACACAATTTCTTCACTTTTAGTGGCAAATTTTATCAACAGGTAAGGAGCACAGCGATGGTAACCTGCTGTGCCCCCACCTATGCATGCCTTTATTTAGGCAAATGGGAGAAAGATGTCGTATATGGGGAGGCCAGAGTGAACATATTAAACTCTGGCTTCGCTTCATAGATGATGTTCTGTTATTGTGGTCAGGAACAGATCAAATGTTACATCATTTTATAAAAGAATTAAATACAAATAATTTCAATCTAAAGTTCACATATGAACACAGTAAGACAGAAATTACATTTTTGGATCTAAGAATTTTGGTTCATGATGGTAAAGTGACTACAAATACATAGAGGATAAAGACAGCAGGAAACAACCTTTTGATGGCAGATAGACACCATCCCCCCTCTCTGATCAAAAATATCCTTAAGGGCCAATATTTGAGGCATCGCAGAAATTGTACTGAATCCAAGGTATTTAAACAAGAGGCAAAATCCTTAAGGAATAGATTTAGACTCAGAGGGTATCCACAAAATATTCTCAAACATGCCTATACAGTTGCTATTAAAACTGACAGAGATGAGTTATTATATAAGGACAAGGAAATTGATGAAGAAAGCAAAATCAGATTTATTTCAATCTATAACAACAAATGGCAGGCTATAGACTTATCCTTCAGAAACATTGGTCCTTACCATTGACAAAGATATTATAAAGTTTGTTGGAGATAGACCCCTAATGTCAGCAAGTAGGGTCCCCAATCTAAAAGACAGTTTAGTTTTCTGTAAACTGTACCCATGTATTATGTTGGGAAAACGTACCAGGAATTAAAAGAACGGATAAAAGAACATAAAATGGACATTTCAAATGAAATAAAAACAAGCATTGTAAAATTTTTCATGAAAGTGATGAAGAATCATTAAGGTTTCTGGGCTTGGAGAAAGTTGATCTATCAATAAGAGGTGGCAATCTTGACAAATTATTATTGCAGAAAGAAAAATATTTTTGATCTCAAAGCCCTGAAGTCTTATGGTCTAAATGAGGAGATAAACTATGCTCCGTTCCTTTAAATCCAAGTCCCCTGATCAAATAAACATAACATAAAGGTTGTAATTGTTAAGGGAGAAATTATAGTAAGGTCTATACTTATTAGTATTTGTAAATTATAGAAAGTTATAAATGCCATTTTTAGGTTAAATGACTATGTATTGATATCATATAGCGGTCACTTGTAACTATTGAAACTGCCATGGAAACAAATGTATCTATTGGTAATATTTTTCTAATTCTCAGAGAAATGTCTTTTTCATTATAACTAAGGTTTACAACTGTGGACATTAAACCCAAAACATTAATTATATATGCAGTACCATATGAAATTAAGTATTATTTCACCCAGAGGGCGGTACAACTCAACGGCATAAGAGTCGGAAAGAGGACCAATGGAAACTAAGCCGGATGAAGCCCTAGAATGCATCACCACTAAGGGTGAAACGCTTGTTGCAGCAAAGTGATTACTGAAAGGGTTGCAGCTAAGCTCTTTAAACCATGCTAACTGGACAAACAGTGTAGCAGAGAAAGGCACGCTCATGGTGGGATCATGAAAATACTCTAAAATAGAGGCAACACAAGATTGAAAAGTGTGGTATTCCCCACAGGGGCACAAAGGTGAGCCGTCATTGTTTCAAAATTTGATATATCAATAGATACAAAGTTGGCCCACGTTCGTAAATTAACATGTATTTTTCTGGCAGCTATTAAATCATATGTGTACAAACAAATATATACAACTATATCATTTAAATTTAGAATTGTTTATAATTAGACATGTGCGATTAGTTTCGTTCCGAATTCGAATTTGTATGAATTTGGTCGAATTCGGAGCTTCGGACTGTTTCGAATATCCGAATGAAATGTTTTCCAAAAGAATACTAATCCAAATGCATTTGTTCCGAAATATTCCTTAATGTTCCGAAATATTTGAATCGTTAGTACGTATTCGTTTTCATTCGGATGTGTGTGGCGCAGTTCGATTTTATTTTAATAATAGTTAGTTACACGTGACATGACTACTAATCCGAATGCATTTGTTCCGAAATATTCGAATCGTTCCGATATATTCATTTTCATTCGGACGTGCGCGTGGAGCAGTTTTAAAATTATTTCTTCAAATAAATCTTATTATTAAATCCAAAGAACCACAAAATAGTTAGAAGAAAATGAGATCTGAATGATTATGTAATTATTTATTGAACAAATGAACAGATAAAATATTTAGTTAGGTTTTTGGACTAGCATGGTATAATATATATTAACGAGTGACAACGAATCGATTTGAATTCATTCGTTTATTAAAATGAGTATAGTGTCATATATCTTCTTGTCCAATCAGATCATTCCTTTTGTTTTGGGGGTTGGATTACTGTCACAGTGATAGTTTTCTGGTCCAATAATTATATTATTTTAATTTTGTGTGTTGGATTACTGTCACACGCAGTGCAATGTGCTATAGCTTTTCCTCAAGGGCTGTGCTTATCTGTGCTGTTGTGTTAAGCAGAAGGCAGACATTTATTCAGACTTGCAGGCTGTCAGCATTGCAGCAGAAGAGACAATCCATGAACTTGTGAAGTTGAACAGTTAAAGAAGAAGAGAAGAAGGCACAGTGTCCTAGAGATTTACTGGTCTGTGTATATTTTTGCTTATTATATTATTATTTTTGGCTGAAATTGTGACTCAAGGGAGAGGAGAAAGTTTTTCAACAGTCAAATATATATTTCTTTATCTTATAGTTCTTGCATTAATAATTGTTATTATTTTGAACTTCTCACTAGAGCACTAGTTAGTAGTTAGTTAAAAAAAAAATATTATAATTGTGTACTATTGTATTGATTGTCTTGTGTGACTTTTTGGAGTTCTATCTGTATGAGCTGAGCTGAGCTGAGCTCACTCCAATTTTTTTTTGTTTAAGAGAGTTAGATAGTACTGCTGTGCTGTCTTAAACTTAGATAACAGGCACACAGGCTGGTGAAAGATGATAGGATAGGATAGACATCACCCTATATTATTTACTCTTTGTGGATAAATATAATTATTATTTGTTGTGTGTGTGTGTGTATGACTGTATACTATTCATCATTGTAGATAGATATCCACACAAAATGTAATTACATTTTTTTTGTTTGTTTAAGAGAGTTACTCGCTGTGCTGTCTTAAACCTATATTACATTACAGGCACACTTGTCCTTTATCATAGGATTTTTATCATTATCCAATCTCTATTATTGGCTAAATCTATATTTTTTATTGATTCTGTGTGATAGTATCTATACCCAAAAATTATTATTAATTAAAAAACCATTATTTTTGTTTATAATTGATAATAATTATATAATTCTATAGTAATATTACCATTATTTAATTTTTCAATTTTTATTTTTTAAATATATATAATTAGTAGACAACTACCTAATTATTTGTAATGGATAGTCATCCTCCACCTCATGTTCCTCAAACAACCAGCAGCAGTTACACAGTAACCACCAGTGCCACCACATGTGTACCATTACTGTCTGTGTCAAATCCTTCCACAGAATCCACATCCTCATTGCCAGGCACAGACATTTGTCATCCACCCTCCACACGTGAAACATCATTTAGGTATCACAAGAGACCAGATGATCATACTATTCCCCTGCCCATAATTCATCTTATTCTATACATTTGTATTCCTCTCCGTCTCCAACATCGTCACCACTAGTGTCACCGAGCCTTCCAATAGCTCGTGTTGAGTCTCCCAGCCAGATTGTAGTTAGTGCACCCGCCACTACTGGTAGGCCACTAACCTCCTGCATTCCCACCATCCCTTCAATGTTTAGGCCTCCTCCTGTTACATCACAGAGAGAAGGCCATGATATAACAAAAATAAAAGAAGTTGCTACAGCATGTGCGCCTAAAGAAACTGTCACAAAAGATTCTTCACTGCACAGTGGCAAAGGTATCCGTCGTGCACAAGTGTGGGTACATTTTGAGGCTATTGGTGATGGTCGCCAAGCCAAATGCAAATTGTGTGGTAGGGAAGTCAGCCGGGGTAGAGTGTTGGGGCATCTGACCAATTCAGGAATGAACCAACACATTCACACCCATCACAAGCCAGTGGTGTTAAGGGAAGAAAGTGGTGTCTCTGCTCCAGCCAGCACTACTAGGGGAACTACTACTAGCAGTGTCACAGTCACCACCAGTAGGAATCACAAGGGGCAGGGTGATCATGCCTCATTTGGTGCAGCTGCTATCAGTGTCAGCCAACATCACATGAAATCCACCCAGCCCACAATGGAGCAATTTGGTGTATTTCATTCCAGTCAGATGTCAAGACAGCAGGTGCAAAAAATGACATGCCTCATTGCCCAGCTCATAGCGGTTGGAGGGGCTCCTTTTAATATGGTGGAAGGGGACCCCTTTAAACAACTTATGGAGGCAGTTGCACCCCATTATAAAGTTCCTGCTCATACCACATTTAGTAGATCTGTAATTCCCTCACTACCGGTCATGCGTTGTTGTTTTGAAGGAGGAGCTGGGAAAGGCTGCTGGACAGTCAGTGCACTTCACCACTGACTTATGGAGTGCTCCTAGTGGCCAACATGCCTTCCTGTCTTTAACAGCACATTGGTGGCTGCCAAATGTGTCACCACCAGTTATATCACCCAAAAGTTCAGGCTCAAAAACCTCAGACTCAGTGACTGGTGCAGTAGCCAAGGGGTACCGCTCCTTTCTCCTGCATGCTGAGGTGATGGATCATCAGCACACCTCACAGAACATCCTACATGCACTGAATAATATGGTGGCTCAGTGGCTAGGAGAGCAGGCAGGGACAAAGGCACAAATGGGTTTTGTTGTCAACGATGGGGTAGCCAATATGCTAAAGGTGCTACGGGAGGGCGAGTTTGTGGGTATATGTTGTTCGGCACATGTACTGCATCTGGTTGTTAAGGCTGCCCTTGATCACGACACCGGAAGGTTGGCAACACTTCTTGAGTGTTGCCGAAAAATAGCTGGCCACTTCCATCATAGTGTCAAAGATAGCCATCTCCTTAGGCAGGAACAGAGAAATTTTGGCCTTGCAGAGCACCGGCTCAAACAAGATGTGAGTACTAGATGGAACGCCACATTAGATATGCTGGAGCGTATATAAGAACAGCAAAAGGCAATCCATGCAATGGCATACAAACATTCCATTGGCATTGACAGACCACTGGGCAGGGATGACTGGGCCATGATTGAACAGGTAGTGGCCGTCCTCACACCTTTTCGGGCGGTGACAGAAAATTTAAGCCAAGAGAACGCTAGCCTGGCACAAGTCATTCCCCTCTTCACTCACCTCTCGAACCTATTAGATAATTTCCTTACTAATAGGGAAGTATTGCCTGGTGGTAATCTTCATGATGATGTTGCTGCCCTTATAAGGAGGTTGAAGGAGCAACTGACTAGGCGCGTAAAAGAGTGCATCGACATTAGCCCTCACTACATGTTAGCCACACTTTGGCCTAGATTTGGAGTTTGGCGGTAAAAGGGCTGTTAACGCTCCGCAGGCTTTTTTCTGGCCGCACCATAAATTTAACTCTGGTAGCGAGAGTTCAAACAAATGCTGCGTTAGGCTCCAAAAAAGGAGCGTAGAGCATTTTTACCGCAAATGCAACTCTCGATACCAGAGTTGCTTACGGACGCGGCCAGCCTCAAAAACGTGCTCGTGCACGATTCTCCCATAGGAAACAATGGGACTGTTTGAGCTGAAAAAAAAACCTAACACCTGCAAAAAAGCAGCGTTCAGCTCCTAACGCAGCCCCATTGTTTCCTATGGGGAAACACTTCCTACGTCTGCACCTAACACTCTAACATGTACCCCGAGTCTAAACACCCCTAACCTTACACTTATTAACCCCTAATCTGCCGCCCCCGCTATCGCTGACCCCTGCATTTTTTTTTAACCCCTAATCTGCCGCTCCGTAAACCGCCGCAACCTACGTTATCCCTATGTACCCCTAATCTGCTGCCCCTAACACCGCCGACCCCTATATTATATTTATTAACCCCTAATCTGCCCCCCACAACATCGCCGACACCTGCCTACACTTATTAACCCCTAATCTGCCGAGCGGACCTGAGCGCTACTATAATAAAGTTATTAACCCCTAATCCGCCTCACTAACCCTATCATAAATAGTATTAACCCCTAATCTGCCCTCCCTAACATCGCCGACACCTAACTTCAATTATTAACCCCTAATCTGACGACCGGAGCTCACCGCTATTCTAATAAATGTATTAACCCCTAAAGCTAAGTCTAACCCTAACACTAACACCCCCCTAACTTAAATATAATTTACATCTAACGAAATAAATTAACTCTTATTAAATAACTTATTCCTATTTAAAGCTAAATACTTACCTGTAAAATAAATCCTAATATAGCTACAATATAAATTATAATTATATTATAGCTATTTTAGGATTAATATTTATTTTACAGGCAACTTTGTAATTATTTTAACCAGGTACAATAGCTATTAAATAGTTAAGAACTATTTAATAGTTACCTAGTTAAAATAATAACAAATTTACCTGTAAAATAAATCCTAACCTAAGATATAATTAAACCTAACACTACCCTATCAATAAAATAATTAAATAAACTACCTACAATTACCTACAATTAACCTAACACTACACTATCAATAAATTAATTAAACACAATTCCTACAAATAAATACAATTAAATAAACTAGCTAAAGTACAAAAAATAAAAAAGAACTAAGTTACAAAAAATAAAAAAATATTTACAAACATAAGAAAAATATTACAACAATTTTAAACTAATTACACCTACTCTAAGCCCCCTAATAAAATAACAAAGACCCCCAAAATAAAAAATTCCCTACCCTATTCTAAATTAAAAAAGTTACAAGCTCTTTTACCTTACCAGCCCTGAACAGGGCCCTTTGCGGGGCATGCCCCAAGAATTTCAGCTCTTTTGCCTGTAAAAGAATAAATACAATACCCCCCCCCCCAACATTACAACCCACCACCCACATACCCCTAATCTAACCCAAACCCCCCTTAAATAAACCTAACACTAAGCCCCTGAAGATCTTCCTACCTTGTCTTCACCATCCAGGTTCACCGATCCGTCCTGAAGAGCTCCTCCGATGTCCTGATCCAAGCCCAAGCGGGGGGCTGAAGAGGTCCATGATCCGGTCAAAGTCTTCATCCAAGCGGGGCAGAAGAGGATCTTCCATCCGATTGAAGTCATCATCCAGGCGGCATCTTCTATGGTCTTCCATCCGGAGCGAAGCGGCAGGATCCTGAAGACCTCCAGCGCGGAACATCCATCCGGACCTACGACTGAACGACGAATGACTGTTCCTTTAAGGGACGTCATCCAAGATGGCGTCCCTCGAATTCCGATTGGCTGATAGGATTCTATCAGCCAATCGGAATTAAGGTAGGAATTTTCTGATTGGCTGATGGAATCAGCCAATCAGAATCTAGTTCAATCCGATTGGCTGATCCAATCAGCCAATCAGATTGAGCTCGCATTCTATTGGCTGATCGGAACAGCCAATAGAATGCGAGCTCAATCTGATTGGCTGATTGGATCAGCCAATCGGATTGAACTTGATTCTGATTGGCTGATTCCATCAGCCAATCAGAATTTTCCTACCTTAATTCCGATTGGCTGATAGAATCCTATCAGCCAATCGGAATTCGAGGGACGCCATCTTGGATGACGTCCCTTAAAGGAACAGTCATTCGTCGTTCAGTCGTCGGTCCGGATGGATGTTCCGCGCTGGAGGTCTTCAGGATCCTGCCGCTTCGCTCCGGATGGAAGACCATAGAAGATGCCGCCTGGATGATGACTTCAATCGGATGGAAGATCCTCTTCTGCCCCGCTTGGATGAAGACTTTGACCGGATCATGGACCTCTTCAGCCCCCCGCTTGGGCTTGGATCAGGACATCGGAGGAGCTCTTCAGGACGGATCGGTGAACCTGGATGATGAAGACAATGTAGGAAGATCTTCAGGGGCTTAGTGTTAGGTTTATTTAAGGGGGGTTTGGGTTAGATTAGGGGTATGTGGGTGGTGGGTTGTAATGTTGGGGGGGGGGTATTGTATTTATTCTTTTACAGGCAAAAGAGCTGAAATTCTTGGGGCATGCCCCGCAAAGGGCCCTGTTCAGGGCTGGTAAGGTAAAAGAGCTTGTAACTTTTTTAATTTAGAATAGGGTAGGGAATTTTTTATTTTGGGGGTCTTTGTTATTTTATTAGGGGGCTTAGAGTAGGTGTAATTAGTTTAAAATTGTTGTAATATTTTTCTTATGTTTGTAAATATTTTTTTATTTTTTGTAACTTAGTTCTTTTTTATTTTTTGTACTTTAGCTAGTTTATTTAATTGTATTTATTTGTAGGAATTGTGTTTAATTAATTTATTGATAGTGTAGTGTTAGGTTAATTGTAGGTAATTGTAGGTAGTTTATTTAATTATTTTATTGATAGTCTAGTGTTAGGTTTAATTATATCTTAGGTTAGGATTTATTTTACAGGTAAATTAGTTATTATTTTAACTAGGTAACTATTAAATAGTTCTTAACTATTTAATAGCTATTGTACCTGGTTAAAATAATTACAAAGTTGCCTGTAAAATAAATATAAATCCTAAAATAGCTATAATATAATTATAATTTATATTGTAGCTATATTAGGATTTATTTTACAGGTAAGTATTTAGCTTTAAATAGGAATAAGTTATTTAATAAGAGTTAATTTATTTCGTTAGATGTAAATTATATTTAAGTTAGGGGGGTGTTAGTGTTAGGGTTAGACTTAGCTTTAGGGGTTAATACATTTATTAGAATAGCGGTGAGCTGCGGTCGTCAGATTAGGGGTTAATAATTGAAGTTAGGTGTCTGCGATGTTAGGGAGGGCAGATTAGGGGGTTAATACTATTTATTATAGGGTTAGTGAGGCGGGTTAGGGGTTAATAACTTTATTATAGTAGCGCTCAGGTCCGCTCGGCAGATTAGGGGTTAATAAGTGTAGGCAGGTGTCGGCGACGTTGAGGGGGGCAGATTAGGGGTTAATAAATATAATATAGGGGTCGGCGGTGTTAGGGGCAGCAGATTAGGGGTACATAGGGATAACGTAGGTGGCGGCGCTTTGCGGTCGGAAGATTAGGGGTTAATTATTTTAAGTAGCTGGCGGCGACGTTGTGGGGGGCAGGTTAGGGGTTAATAAATGTAATACAGGGGTCGGCGGTGTTAGGGGCAGCAGATTAGGGCTACATAAGTATAACGTAGGTGGCGGTCGGCAGATTAGGGGTTAAAAATTTTAATCGAGTGGCGGCGATGTGGGGGGAGCTCGGTTTAGGGGTACATAAGTAGTTGATGGGTGTTAGTGTACTTTAGGGTACAGTAGTTAAGAGCTTTATGAACCGGCGTTAGCCAGAAAGCTCTTAACTCCTGCTATTTTCAGGCGGCTGGAGTTTTGTCGTTAGAGCTCTAACGCTCACTTCAGAAACGACTCTAAATACCGGCGTTAGAAAGATCCCATTGAAAAGATAGGATACGCAAATGGCGTAGGGGGATCTGCGGTATGGAAAAGTCGCGGCTGAAAAGTGAGCGTTAGACCCTTTAATCACTGACTCCAAATACCAGCGGGCGGCCAAAACCAGCGTTAGGAGCCTCTAACGCTGGTTTTGACGGCTACCGCCGAACTCCAAATCTAGGCCTTTGTGATCCTAGAGTAAAGGGAAAGATAGCATTCCGTACAAATAACTTGACCTCATGGAGGGACAAATTGATACAGAGGGTGTCACCTGTAGAGGAAGATGAAGAGATGACAGAGTCTGATAGTGATACTCTGTCACCTAAAACCAAAAGCCCTAGCACTGCTGCTTGTCCTCGTCCCACCACAGCAGCTACTTTTTGGGCTGATACACTGGGCACATTGGTTGGAGACATTAGAGAGCCCCCGATGAAAGAGAGCAATGCTGCCGACATGGTTACGTTTTACCTATCTCAACCTCCCCTGCCCCCCAGTACAGATCCCTTGACATTTTAGGATGAAAAGAGGTTTTTGTGGCCTGTCCTGTCTGTGGTAGCCCAAGAGCTAGTATCCTGTCCCCCAACCACCGCCCACAGTGAACGTGTATTTTCAATCACAGGAAATACACTTTCACCTCATCGTTCACAGTTGTCCCCCCAGCTCCTGGAGCAGATGACATTTTTAAAAATAAATCTACCAAAGCTGGGTTACCCAGCTCTCAGCTTTGATTCTGATTAAAAATTTGATATAATCTCCTGCTGACCAACTTGTGCAGTGTGCCAGTCAGTACTGGACTGGGAATTAAAATCATCCATGGAAAATTGGGAGAACAGCCCTATTTTCCGTTCACTCAGTATAATGCACACATTCAATTTTTTTTCAAAGGTGATATTACTGGGATACTCCTTCCCCCCAATATTTAGTTTCATATTTATAGTACATTATTTTTTAATTCATTTTTTTTACCATATTCTTGTTATATGCACTGTAAAGCCCAATTACATCCATTAATCACCACTTTAAATTGTAGCTTTTCTAGCCATAGCTGCTGCCGCCCACCATTAAATTTCCTGGTATCCCGTTAGGCTAATCCGGCTTTGCTGGTTGTCATTACATGACAAATCATCATGGCTCCTAAACCAAAAGATCTCTTATTTTGATGATATTTTGTAGTTAGCTAGAGGTCATCAATCAAGTAACTTCCCAAATTCAATATTTTCTACCCCTCTTTGAGACATAATATATTATTCCCACTACAGCAGGGTATCCAAAAATGTAAAACAAATTCCAAATAATTTAAACTTAAAAGCTAAAATACCAATATTTTGATTTATATTAGTAATTTGAAGGTAACGTCATGTGACCTTCAACCTTAAATATTTCATAATAAACATTGAAATGTTATGTGATGATTTGTCATTGAATGGCCACCAAAAAAGTCCTTTCTATTTCACAGCTATTTTACTTCCCAAGGGTGTGATGGTTGATTTTATTACAATTTCCACTTTGTAATGACTTTCTTTATAATTGTTGTTATTATTTTTTTATATATATATCTTGATTTAGCCTAAACAAGCTTCAATTGTTTTGTATTAGTTTCAATCGTTTATAATTAAAAAGTGCACCTTAATCATAATTTTACAATTGTAAACACATATTTACACGTTACACAAAAAGTTTCTGTTGTAGGCATTGTCACACATTAGTTACGGTTCGAGTTAAGCCACACATTTTTTTATTAGTTAGTGGGAGTTTTGGAGACTGTTATCCAAAATTATTGTCTTTGGCCTAGATTTGGAGTTTTGCATTAGAAGGGGTGCGTTAGCTACGCATGCTTTTTTCTGGCCGCACCTTTTAAATACCGCTGGTATTGAGAGTTCACAGAATGGCTGCGTTAGGCTCCAAAAAAGGAGCGTAGAGCATATTTACCGCAACTTCAACTCTCGATACCAGCGGTGCTTACGGACGCGGCCAGCTTCAAAAACGTGCTCGTGCACGATTCCCCCATAGAAAACAATGGGGCTGTTTGAGCTGAAAAAAAAACCTAACACCTGCAAAAAAGCTGCGTTCAGCTCCTAACGCAGCCCCATTGTTTGCTATGGGGAAACACTTCCTACATCTGCACCTAACACTCTAACATGTACCCCGAGTCTAAACACCCCTAACCTTACACTTATTAACCCCTAATCTGCCACCCCCGCTATCGCTGACACCTGCATATTTTTTTTAACCCCTAATCTGCTGCTCCGTAAACCGCCGCTACTTACATTATCCCTATGTACCCCTAATCTGCTGCCCCTAACACCGCCGACCCCTATATTATATTTATTAACCCCTAATCTGCCCCCCACAATGTCGCCTCCACCTGCCTACACTTATTAACCCCTAATCTGCCGAGCGGACCGCACCGCTATTATAATAAAGTTATTAACCCCTAATCTGCCCTCCCTAACATCGCCGACACCTAACTTCCAACATTAACCCCTAATCTGCCGACTGGAGCTCACCGCTATTCTAATAAATGTATTAACCCCTAAAGCTAAGTCTAACCCTAACACCCCCCTAAATTAAATATAATTTAAATCTAACGATCTGTTCCGATCAGCCAATAGAATGCGAGCTCAATCTGATTGGCTGATTGGATCAGCCAATCGGATTGAACTTGATTCTGATTGGCTGATTCCATCAGCCAATCAGAATTTTCCTACCTTAATTCCGATTGGCTGATAGAATCCTATCAGCCAATCGGAATTCGAGGGACGCCATCTTGGATGACGTCCCTTAAAGGAACCGTCATTCGGCTAGTAGGCGTCGCTTGAAGAGGTTGGATCCGCGTCAGCTGGGAAGAAGACTGCTCCGCTCCGCTCCGGAAGTAAGAAGATTGAAGATGCGGCTTGATAGAAGACTTCATCCCGATGATGGACTTCCGACTTCATCCCGATGATGGATTTCTTCAGCCGCCGCTTGGATCCAGACTTCAGCCCGAGGATGGACGTCACTCTTCAGCCCCCCGCTTGGGCTTGGATCAAGACTTCGGACCCTCTTCTGGACCGATCGGTAAACTCGGCGAGGTGAACACAAGGTAGGAAGATCTTCAGGGGCTTAGTGTTAGTTTTATTTAAGGGGGGTTTGGGTTAGATTAGGGGTATGTGGGTGGTGGGTTGTAATGTTGGGGGGGGGTATTGTATGTTTTTTTTTTACAGGCAAAAGAGCTGAATTCTTTGGGGCATGCCCCGCAAAGGGCCCTTTTAAGGGCTGGTAAGGTAAAAGAGCTTTGAACTTTTGTAATTTAGAATAGGGTAGGGCAATTTTTTATTTTGGGGGTCTTTGTTATTTTATTAGGGGGCTTAGAGTAGGTGTAATTAGTTTAAAATTGTTGTAATTTATTTCTAATGTTTGTAAATATTTTTTTATTTTTTGTAACTTAGTTCTTTTTTATTTTTTGTACTTTAGTTAGTTTATTTAATTGTATTTATTTGTAGGAATTGTATTTAATTTATTTATTGATAGTGTAGTGTTAGGTTTAATTGTAGATAATTGTAGGTATTTTATTTAATTAATTTATTGATAGTGTAGTGTTAGGTTTAATTGTAACTTAGGTTAGGATTTATTTTACAGGTAATTTTGTAATTATTTTAACTAGGTAACTATTAAATAGTTATTAACTATTTAATAGCTATTGTACCTGGTTAAAATAATTACAAAGTTGCCTGTAAAATAAATATTAATCCTAAAATAGCTACAATATAATTATAATTTATATTGTAGCTATATTAGGGTTTATTTTACAGGTAAGTATTTAGCTTTAAATAGGAATAAGTTATTTAATAAGAGTTAATTTATTTAGTTAGAATAAAATTATATTTAACTTAGGAGGGTGTTAGGGTTAGAATTAGCTTTAGGGGTTAAAAAATTTATTATAGTAGCGGCGCGGTCCGGTCGGCAGATTAGGGGTTAATAAGTGTAGGCAGGTGGAGGCGACGTTGTGGGGGGCAGATTAGGGGTTAATAATTATTATGTAGGTGTCGGCGGTGTTAGGGCCAGCAGATTAGGGGTACATAAGTATAATGTAGCTTGCAGCGGCGTGCGGACGGCAGATTAGGGGGTTAATAAGTGTAGGCAGGTGGAGGCGTCGTTGTGGGGAGCAGATTAGGGGTTAATAAATATTATGTAGGTGTCGGCGGTGTTAGGGGCAGCAGATTAGGGGTACATAAGTATAATGTAGCTTGCGGCGGCGTGCGGACGGCAGATTAGGGGTTAATAAGTGTAGGCAGGTGGAGGCGACGTTGTGGGGGGCAGATTAGGGGTTAATAAATATTATGTAGGTGTCGGCGGTGTTAGGGGCAGCAGATTAGGGGTACATAAGTATAATGTAGCTTGCGGCGGCGTGCGGACGGCAGATTAGGGGTTAAAAAATTTTAATAGAGTGGCGGTGATGTGGGGGGACCTCGGTTTAGGGGTACATAGGTAGTTTATGGGTGTTAGTGTACTTTAGAGCACAGTAGTTAAGAGCTTTATAAACCGGCGTTAGCCCAGAAAGCTCTTAACTACTGACTTTTTTCTGCGGCTGGAGTTTGGTCGTTAGATTTCTAACGCTCACTTCAGCCACAACTCTAAATACCGGAGTTAGAAAGATCCCATTGAAAAGATAGGATACGCAATTGACGTAAGGGGATCTGCGGTATGGAAAAGTCACGGCTGGAAAGTGAGCGTTAGACCCTTTCCTGACTGACTCCAAATACCGGCGGTAGCCTAAAACCAGCGTTAGGAGCCTCTAACGCTGGTTTTGATGGCTACCGCCAAACTCTAAATCTAGGCCTTTATTTTTAATAAAAAAATCTTTGAATTACAACTATGAATAATATTTTTGGGCACTTAGATCAAATATTAGTGCTACAAACAAATATAGATTTAACAATCAGCCAGCTGCTACCATACGCAAAAAAATACAGTTAATCTCTAGGACAGTGTTGTCATTCTGGAAGTCTGCTCCTCATAAGAAAAAAATACAATAATATTAATGATTTTCACAGAGGCACAAACAAGTGAGTGACTTTTAAATTTACCACTTAATCCACATTCCATCATTTATTTCCATTTATTAATAAAATATTCTCTGTTTCTTTCATAAAAGAAAATATTCTCTGTTTCTTTCTAATATTTTTAAGAGAATACTAAAGAAAAACTGTAGACTTGACTTTGAGGGAGAAGGAGACAGACCTTAAAAAAGAGGATGCTACAAGGAGTTCACGGGTAAGTATTATCAATACATGTGTACTTCAAAATAATTTTTATAAAACCGGCATGGAGTGCTGCTCATATATGTCTAAAGAAGGTTTTAATTTAACTTTCAATTGAAACCTCTGTATAATAATAAGTATCACAGCTAGTAATTGTGAGACATAAAACTAAGTATTATATTAAACTTCAATCTATGTTTCATGTGATGGAACATTGTGTTGATGTTGTAGATGAATTGCATCCAAAATAGATTCATGCATGTGATCTATTGCCTGGCGCTGTTCTTTGTTGACACGGGCTAATGCCCTGTCTATGTGTCGATGTAAATCCTTTCTCATATTTTCAACCGCTTTTGTCAAATTTTTTGTTGCTAGTAAATTTTCAAGAAGTAACTCCTCCGTCCAGCTATACCGATGTTGTGTTTCCGGTTCTGTTGGCTTGTCTTGTTGAGGTGGTTGATTCTGCGCTGTCTCATCCACAATGGGGGCATGATGTTGTGTTGATGGTTGGACAACGCTCACAGATAATGATGGTGAGAAGCATGTTTGTTCAATATTTTCTCCATCACTTTCCTCTACAGTAATGACTGGTGAATGCAGTTGACTGGTATGGCTTCCACCTGCAGACATGCCTCGTAGTTCTGAAATAGATGAAACAGTAATCAAATGTTATTATTTTGTTGTATGCAAACCAATGTATTTGTGGATATGTTGTACAGACATAGAAAGAATCTCGCTAAAAGTTTTCTTTCATAATATCTAAGAAAAAGACAGCAACAGACTATCCACAAACTTTTATTATACATTATTCGCTCAAATATATTTTAATATTCAGGATGGACATATTTTATTTCTCTGTAAAATCTAATTAAAAGTTATATTTAATTAACTAAATTTTTTTAGAAATTTTGCGTAATAAATAATTTGTAGCTGATGTTTTTTGCTATAGTAAAGGCTTTATTAAATAAAATGTCCAGATAATTATTGCCTGTCCTGTTTGTTTATATTTAAAGTTTTTTTTAACTTACGTGGAGGAGTAGTGGACATCTCTCTACTTCCAGAGGCTTCTACTGGTGGGATCCGAGTTACTGACACTGTTAAAGATAGAATAAAATCAGCACAAGCTAAGGTATACTAAATTATAGATAATAAGTTTGTGTGAAGACATCAATATTTACTTTGAATGCTAAAAAAATTTTTTTTTAAAAAAATGGTAAAGCATAGCAAAAAAAAATTATTTAATGAAAAGGTGAATAGTGTGCCATACATTTGGCTGAGAATGGTCAGACGATAGTCGCAACAAGTGGATGGACGGCAGAATCATTATCAGGCTGATGAAATTCATTAGATGAAAATCGCGATACAATGGATAATAAAACAAATATTTGACTTTCAATATTTTGAAAGAACAGGAAATATAAAGCAGCTTTATAAATTTATAGTCCTATCATAACATTTGTTTTGTTGTCTTCTTATTATTGTTATTTTATAAATCAAGAATGTAAGCAAGCACTATGCCGCTATGCATGGTTTTGAAAGAAAAAAAATACCCGGGGACCAGGCTTACATTATTGGTTTGTAAAATGAAGATAATAATAGAACAAAGAAAAATTGAGTATCAAATAATTGAGTAGATTAATTTGCTGTTCTAGCAGATTCTAGTATGAAATCATTAAAGAAAAATGTTTGGTTTATTATATCTTTAAGCACAACACTTGATCATGGAAACTTGCCAAGAAAAAGGTAACAGGGCTAGGGAACTGGGACAGGGTACTATTTGAATGTAATACTCTGGGAGTAAAAATCTAATCTTCAACCCATTTTTTTTTTCTAAAACCTATGTTTGTATTCCTTATTTAGGTACTTACCAGAACTAGGCTGAGACGTGCTTGGGGCTGATCCCCCTGCAGAGTATTTTTGGTGATCTGGAAAACATCAAGGATAAGAGACAGGTAAGTCTAACACGTGTATCAGTGAACAATAGTTATTAGTGATGGGCTAGGGAACTGGAACAGGGTACTATTTGAATGTAATACTCTGGGAGTAAAAATCTAATCTTCAATCCATTTTTTTTTCTAAAACCTATGTTTGTATTCCTTATTTAGGTACTTACCAGAACTAGGCTGAGACATGCATGGGGCTGATCACCCTGCAGAGTATTTTTGGTGATCTGGAAAACATCAAGGATAAGAGACAGGTAAGTCTAACACGTGTATTAGTGAACAATAGTTATTAGTGATGAATGATTCATAATTTCAAAAAAACCTATACAGGCCAGGTAGTGAAATATATATATAAAATCTTGTCAACAGCCCATAATAGGCATTTAAATGTGATGGTCAATTTTTTATATTTTAAATAATCTAAGTCACATTACAGAAAAAAGGATGCAAAGGCCACAGCGTCTAAAATTCAGGTATTGGTGAGGTAGGGAAAGACAAAAAAAGGTCCTTGGGAGGGAAAGAGAAGAAAGGTGACATGAGTAAAAAGGATATAGGGGAACAACAAATGAAGGGGCATAGGGGAGTGAGGGGAGCACAAAAGAAGGGCCATGGTGAGGTAGAAGGATGATATATATATAATAACTAGTATTTATATAGCGCCTTTCTCACAGTGGGACTCAAACTCTTGGAGTGCATTTTCAGCGCTGGCTCTCAAAATTAACCAAATCGGCAGGTGAATAGTTATAGTTGTTATTATTAATAAATTTAATGGTAATCATTTGAGCGACATCAGAAGCATTAAGGGCTGAGTTGGCCCTGCTGGGATTTGAACCTTTGTATCTTTGAACATGCTTTTGTAGTCAGGGAATTTTGCCAATTGAGCTACCTCACCAGCCTTATATAAAGTGTGATTTTGATTCTGTCATATACAACTATGCCAGATGCATTCATATTCCATCTTTCACATACACAATTCACATACACAAGAAATGTATGTGGATGATGGAAGTTGAGTTATGACATATGTTTATGTAACTATGTATGCTGCCTAGAATGCAACTTCCGTCATACATGATTTTTGCCTTACAGATATGGGTCTTTCTTTATTTGTTTAAAAAAAAAAAAAACTAGAATAGTAAATTGTAATACCTAAAGGATAAATTGATTGTCTTGTCTTCCACTTTATTCCCTTGTATTTCTTTTTTTATTTCCACACCCATGCAAAGTAATCAAAGTAATCGTATATTTAATTTTACTCACCAGCTCTCTTTTGCCTGACAGATTCATCTCTCCTACTTGAGCTACGGACACCAGTGACAACAGACTCTTGAAGAAGTTTGTCCCGCACCTCCTTCTCCCAACTGTTGAAACGCACACTCTTTGATGTGGAGTGCATCATTGACAATTTCCTTTTGACCATCGCCCTGCAATCATAATACCTATAAATCAAATAAAAACATATTTTTGGTTAGAAAATAATAAAAAAAAAACATTGAAAAACTATAATGACTTTATTTGAAAATAAGGATTTATTACATTTTGTTTCTGATACAGCAAAAGAATACCAGCAGAGCTATTGGAAATGACTGACAGTGCCTGACCTTTACCCCGTATTTTTAGACTTTTCAAAAGTTATATTATAGAGATGGATAGATTAATAGAAATATATATATATATATATATATATATATATATATATATACATACATACACATATATACATACATACATACATACATACACACACATATATATATATATATATATATATATATATATATATATATATATATATATATATATATATATATATATATATATATATATATATAAATTCACAGGTTATAATTGTTGTTTTATATGCATGTAAAATTTAGGTATGTAACAAATAAATATGTTGTTTTTTTAAAGTTAGTACAGTGTTTGCTTATCTGGTATACATTGAAATGGACTATAAAGTCAAAATAAAGTTTTATGATTCTGAATCAGATAGATCAGATAATTGGAAATGTAAAGGGACATGAAAAGAAAACCAAATATTTTTCATGATTCAGATAGAGGATATAATTTTCAAAAAATTTCAAATTTACTTAGATTTTCTAATTTATTTCATTATCTTGGTATCATTTATTGAAGGAGCAGCAATGCACGAATGGTTTCTAATAAAACATCTGGGTGAGCCAATCAAAATTGAAATATATGTATATGCAGCCACCAATCAACAGCTAGAAAATAGCTTCTCTGCTGCTCCAAAGCTTGCCTAGAAAGTAGGCCAATAGGCGGCCAGCAGGGGGGTGTCAATCAACCCGATCGTACTAGATCGGGTTGTATTGTTGCGATGTGTGTCCGCCTGCTCAGAGCAGGCGGACAGGTTATGGAGCAGCAGTATTTGTGACCGCTGCTTCATAACTGCTGTTTCTGGCGAGCCTGCAAGCTCGCCAGAAACACGGGGCATCAAGCTCCATTCGGAGCTTGATACAACATATGCCCCCTAGTCTGTGATTGGATGATATCTGTCATATATACAGGGGACCATAAACAAAAAATTGGTATAAAAATAATTATATACATTTTAATGAAGTGTTAGAATTGCATTGTATTTTTATTAGCTACTTCTTAATTATGTTATTTATTAAACTGCATGAGCGGTCCTTTAACAATAAGATATTTATATTATAAGGACAGGTATGTTTGGCTGATGCAGTCATGCGCATACTAGAGAGAGACTGACTGCAGCATGAGAAAAACATACCTGGACTTAAAAAATATTACAATCAACGCTAAATGTGCAGTGGAGAGTAGAGGAAACTGCGCGAGAAATGCATGAGGACGGCGCTGCTCAAAGTGAATTTGATAATAAATTGATAAGTATAACATTTTTTATAAATGAATATTTAAAGGCACACTGAAACCAAATTTTTTTCTTTCACGATTCAGGTAGAGCGTGCAATTGTAATAAAATTTAAAATTTACTACTATTATTTTTTTTTCTTCAGTCTCCTTGGAGCTTGATTTGAAAAAGAAGGAATGTAAAGCTTACGAAATAGAACAATTTTTGGTTAAGCATCTTGGATAGCGATTGCTGATTGGTGGCAACATTTAGCCAACAATCATCAAGCACTACACAGGTACTTACCCAAGGATGGTCTGGCTCATAGGCTTACATTCATTCTTTTTCAAATAAAGATAGTTACCAAGAGGTTAATTTATCAAGCTTGATACGGGGCTTCATGCCCCTGAGGCTCGCCGGAAAAGTGATGAAGCAGCTGTCGGCATTTATCGATGTGCGGCGGACATGATACGCTACATCGTATCATTTCCCCTCGCACATTAATACATTGACCCCCAAGAGAACACAGAAAATTTGATAATAGGAGTAAATTAGAAAGTTGAAAAAAAAACATTGATGCTCTATCGGAATCATGAAAGAAATAATTCAGGTTCAGTGTCCCTTTACGTTTGAATCTGACTTTGTGCCCCATAAAGTTGATTAAAGTTTATCCCTTTATTTATAAATCATGAGAAGACAAATATATATAATCCAAAAAATGAATATATTTGGTCTTGGTTGGGCAAAGTTTCCATCTTTAATTCTGTAAATATTATAAAAAAGGCCTTAAATGGATAATAAATAGTAAACACAAACATTTTATTTCAAGATAGAGATGAAAATTTAAACAATTATATTATTTAATAGTAAGTCATTATTTCTTCATTCACATGGAATCTTTATTTGAAAGCAGGAATGAGAATTTTTTAGGTTCAGAACCTGGGTTGCACTTGCTTTTTGGTTTGTTAAATGTTGCCACCAATCTCAAAAGCTCGCCAGGGTACTAAAACAAAAAAATGGGCAGGCTCTGTCCTGTCCTTACCTTATCAACCTACAATTTCAAATAAAGATAACAAGAGAAAAAAGACAAATTAATAATAGGAGTAATTTAGAAAGTTGATTAAAAAATAAATGCTCTAGCAGAATCATGAAATAAATTTTCAGAGTTTACTATCCCTTTAAGCTTGACTTAACTTCCTGCTTTTTCAAATAAAGATGCCATGACAATGAATAATAATATTAATTGAATTTATTTCATTAGTTTACACATTTTGGCCTGTGTAGTATGTACACACAGGCTAACACACACTAGAGTTAGTTTTTAACTATAAAAGAAAATTGACACAGGCGGCTGTCCGGTCCACTGCTCCAACTGCAAAGACAGCATCACGAACAGTGTTCCATGCCGCTTGCTTTGCCGAGGAGGAAACACTAGAGGAAAATAAGATGTGCCGGACTTTCAGCACAGCAGACACAAGACACAAATATTCCTCTGGCGTACACATTGGCCCTCTATGCCATGGTGAAGTGGCACGCTGTTCAGCAGCACTAGAGTCAGACTCCTCAGAGGTTGTAAGTGGCCTCCTCCTCTTAAATTGTTTTTTTTGGCACTGGTGGGCTTTTTAACTCCACCATGCCTCTCCTTGTCCCTACCTACCCTCTCCCTAGTACCAAGGTCCCGCTCCCTATCCCTATGTACAGGGTGCCTATGATGAATCCTATGCCTATCCCTACCTCTATCACTATCCCTACTATTATTATTACTAGTACTCTCCCTAGCTCCACGGTCCCTATCCCTACGTCCACTCTCTCTAATATCACTACCTCTACTCTCCCTAGCTACACTGTCCCTATCTCTACTGTCCCTATCACCTCCATGAACACTACCAATTTCTCTAAAAGACATTCTCTCTCCAATATCAAACTTCTCTCTTCAACTCACAAAAATTATAAAGAAACAGATATTAGTTACATGAGTGTGGCTATAGTGTGCAGGAGTGATGCAAGCATAATTGTCAACCAGGCTGCCTGATTGGCTGCACAGTACACACTGCACACTCTAAATAATTATAAATATAATGATAAGTGTTTAAATGACATATTAAATTTATTTATTATTAATATATTACAGTCATTTAAAAGTGCAATACAATACATTTCATTTATGAATAATATTGATATGATTAATTAATATCTAATCAATTTAAAAAAAAAAAAAGCAAATGTATCTGAAATTATCGAACCGAATCGTTTACGAAATAATAATTGAACAGAAACGGTCATAAATTACTATTCGTCCGAAATTAAATTCGGTCCGAAATAACAAATCGGTCCGAAATTACGAATCGGTCCGAAATTTGAATCTTGGTTTCGAATGAATCCGAACGAACGAATTGACTAAATTACGAACGGAACCGAAACGAATAAAGTACGCATACCGAATTAATTCGATCGTATCGAACCGAAAAAAACCAAAACTAAACTAAACAAAACAAATTTTTCGAGCGCGCACATGTCTATTTATAATATTTATTGGGGTTTGTGTTCACTGTTCTTTTGGGAACTGTTAGGGTAATTAACTTTTCTCATGATTAACTAGTTAGTGGGAAGACACCTTATATTCTGGTGCCGGATAAAGGGATCTTATATGGATCTTAGAGCCCATAGATTTTCTTCTTGATGTAACAATATATATATATATATATATATATATATATATATATATATATATATATATATAATCATGTATATATGCTTATAGGTATAGATATATATTGTACCAAAATACAATCAGATATACAGCATGTAGAAATATTTATGAATAAATAGAACATATTCAGCAATGTGAAGAACATTGCAATGTGAATGTGGGTTAGTCACTTGAGAATATGTGATCGGGGTTGCGTGCAATGGACTTCCTAGGGGGAATATTTTATCAAGCACTTGTTATTCTAAGTTCGGCTTTTTGTGTGCTTTGGGTTAGCGTGCAAGTAAAAATAGTTTACTTTCAACTTGTAATATGAACACAACCATTAAATACTGCTTCACTTGTAATCTGGCCCATAATGTTTTGTTGAAAAAAAGGCCAATATTAGCAATTACAATATTAACATAATGTATATTATAATGTGTCTCTTTGTTTCATTTATGTTCAGATATGATAAAATGTTCATATTGCCAAGTTGTATATTTTCTTTAAATTAATTTTACATTTTAAAAATTAAAACTAATTTTTAAAAAAGCTCTTTTGATTCTAACTCATGTGAATACTAGCATTTGACCAGACAGCGCTCTGTGTCTAGGACTGCCCTGGAGGACCACCGGCATGAAGAAAGAATAGGAGCGCTGCCGGAGTCAAGTTGGTGAGTACAAATGCCATACAAAAAGACCTTCTAATAGCTATTGTTATAGTAACTTTTATTGTTAGTTTAGGGTTTTTTTATTTTGGGATTTTTTGCTTTTGTTTTTTTAAAGGGGCCTTAGTTTTAGTAGAGACATAACTGTGGGGTTTTATTTTTGGTAGTGTTTTTTTTTTCTTCCTATTTTGTTATCTTTTGTAACTTAGGGGGTTTAAGCTTAGAGGTGGGTGGGGTTAGGTATTAGGTAGTTTAGTGTAGGGGGAGTTTACTTTGTGGGGTTGAGGCAGAATAAAGGTTAATGGGTTAGGGGTATTATCAGTATAGGGTTATGTAGTGTATGGGGTTATTGTGGTGGGCTATTGGCAATTTAGGAGTAAATAGGTTAGGAAGTTTATTATGGTAGGCTATTGGAGGTTTAGGAGTAAATAGGTTAGGAAGTTTATTGTGGTGGGCTATTGGAGGTTTAGGGGTTAATAGGTTAGGAAGTTTATTGCAGAGGGCTATTGGAGGTTTAGGGGTTAATAGGTTAGGAAGATTATTGCTTTGGGCTATTGTCGGTTTAGGGGCTAAGTAGTGTAGGGTTAGTTTGCGGTGGTGGGTTATGGCAGTCTAGGGGTATGTAGGTATAGTTATTAGGCTTGGGGCTATATCTTTAAAAGGGATTCTTTACTTTACATCGCCAATGTCGGTGCTGATGCTGCTTGGAATATTTAATCACCATCGCCACCCATTGCAATGTATAGTAAAACTACCCTCTGCAATGCTGCCTTTAAACAGTAATGTCAGCACTTCTGAAAATTTTGTCAGCATTCTCTACATTGCATCGGATCCGTTTTGAATATATTTCTGCCTTGCAGTACTTTCAAGTAACGGGGCCTATGTGAGGTAATTGAATGGGAACCAACACTTCACCCTGATAAAAAGCATGAATGAAATATCCAATAATCCAAGAGTTAGTCTCAAGCTCAGGATCAAGTTATAAGTCAGTTCTTTCAAGGTCTAGAGTTACTAAATATATATAACAAGTTAAAAAGTAAGGTTGTACAATGTTTGCATTATACAGAAAATAAATGTTATTTTTTTTTTAAAAAAAAACATGTCATATTTATTTATACATGTATAAAACATATTGACTGCTTGTGTTTTATGAAAGGTTAACACCTTCATGCCGGGGGGCAAGTGCTTAGATCGCAACAAAGTTCAGATGTATACACTTGCTGGAAATATTAAATCAGGTGATTGTCGATGTGAACATGTGATTTTAAGGCTGGTATTGGATCATAGGGGATCACCTATGCTGCTGTTCGGCACAACCCCAGTTTGATTTTTCATTGCGCAAAAGGGGAGGCTGCAGGACACCATATAAGGTAGGACGTTCTGTGCGGTTCTAACGAGGTTAGGATGGTCTGGAATATCCTAACCGCGTCTATAGGTGAGGATAACTTTACAAAATATTAAAGGGACATAATACTCATATGCTAAATCACTTGAAACTGATGCAGTATAACTGTAAAACGCTGACAGGAAAATATCACCTAAGCATCTCTATGTAAAAAAGGAAGATATTTTACCTTACAATTTCCTCAGCTCAGCAGAGTAAGTTCTGTGTAAAAAGTTATAATTCAGCTGCTGCCAACTGCAGGTAAAAAAAAAAAAAAAAAAAGGAATAAATGAACAGCAGCCAATCAGCATCAGCAGTGCTGAGGTCATGAACTCTTTTACTGTGATCTCATGAGATTTCACTTAACTCTCATGAGATTTCATTGTAAACTTCCTTACAATAAATAGGGAAATAAGATGAGTGTGCATGAGGCTCAACCCCTTAGCTGTCCCGGGACAGACATACTGATTTGTTGTTTAGAAGTCCATTACAATAGGATGTGGCTACTGAGAAACTTTTGAGGTAAAATATCTTTCTTTTTTACATAGAGATGTTCAGGTGATCTTTGCCTGTCAGCTTTTTACAGCTATGCTGCATCACTTTCAAGTGTTTAAACATTTGGGTATTATGACCCTTTAATGTCATAATTTCAATCTACAGATAATAACTCCACAAAAATATTAATTGTGGTAATATGAACAATTTTATCCTGCCATTAATTTGCTAAAACATTATCTGCATGATTTAAATTCAATAACTATAGTTTCATACATAGAGGGCTTTTAGTAAATGAATCTGTTGTGTATTACAAATCTGAGTAGCATGTTTTTATAATAGAGATGTAGTTATTGGAGAGAAAATATGAGCATCACTATTTATATGACTGTGTATATACCATAGATACTCAGAGGCCTATTTATCAAAGATCTGTCGGACCTGATCCGACAGTGCGGATCAGGTCCGACAGACCTCGCTGAATGTGGAGAGCAATACGCTCTCCGTATTCAGCATTGCACCAGCAGCTCTTGTGAGCTGCTGGTGCAACGCCGCCCCCTGCAGATTGGCCGCCAACAGGGGGTGTCAATCAACCCGATCATACTCGATCGGGTTGAATTGTGGTGATCTCTGTCCGCCTGCTCAGAGCAGGCGGACAGGGTTATGGAGCAACAGTCTTTAGCAGCTGCCTCATAACTGCTGTTTCTGGCGAGCCTGCAAGCTCGCCAGAAACACAGGCCCTCAAGCTCCATTTGGAGATTGATAAGCGGGCCTCTTAATGTGATCAGTATTGTATAACATACATACATAAACATACAAGTATTCAGAATAATTGTCTATCTACAGGTGCACATTCTATTTTGAGCATAGGGGGAATGTATGAATATTGATGAATCATGCAGAATTATTATATTCCAGACTTCTGAAAACATAACTTGGTGATATTATGACTGTTGTTGAACATAAAGGGGTAGATCACAAAGCTTTAGAAAAACATATCTTATTGTTATATTATTATTTTTTTACTTCAAAAATCCTCATAGCCTTCATTTGTGATGTTTTGTAGAATAAATAAGTTAAATACGTTTTTTGGAAGGATTGTGATTTACTAAAAATGCATTCATTCTAAGGAGCATATTTATTAAGCTCTGTAAGAGCTTGATGCCCCGAGTCTAAAGACCACTGCTCCATAACCTGTCTGCTGCTCTGAGGCGGCGGACAGAAATCGCCCCTGCTAGCGGGCGATTGGCCACGAATCTGCAGGGGGGCGGTATTGTACCAGCAGTTCACAAGAACTGCTGGTGCAATGATAAATGCCAAGAGCGTATGCTGTTGTCATTTATAAATGTGCAGCGGACATAATTCGCTATATCAGATCATGTCCGCTCGACAATCATAAATATGCCCCATAACCTTTAGAAATTAAATATCTACAACAGTGACTGTCACCGTATAATTTAAAGGTACAATAAACATGAATACATAATACACAGGGGTCAAGTCCTACAAAAAAGTGTGGGAACTCACCAAGACTTCCACCCACCTCACAGTTAATATTGTTTTATACACACACACTTACATACATGCTGTATTTATATGTATATAATCTATTCACTATGGTTAATGACAGCAAATTAAAACCAATGAAGGGCTGAATGGATGCCTTTGGGCCTGAGGATGGACACCTATGGTTACATTTTTACATGGCAGGGGTGAAATTTGTATTTGTTATTTAGGATTCAACTGATACGGAATAATGGGAAGCCAGACACACACTTTTTAGAACACATGAAAGGGCGTTTGTATATAGATGTTGAATAATCCAAAAAGCTAAGAGCCTTAGTAAAATTGTAGGAAATGTTACTCCCTGGCTCTCAGGATGTGTAAGACTCTATAATGTAAACATCCAATATCATGATCTTGATAAGGTTTGTATGTGCACTCACTCTACAGTAAAAACAATGATAATGTGATTTAAAGTAAAATTATAGTCACAGGGTGTTAGGGGTAATATGAACCTGATGGCAGCCATCTTGTTCTTCGCAGCCATCTTGTTCCTCGCAGCCATTTTGTAATGAATAGACTTTATTATACTGGGTTATGATAGTTTCCTTAGCTGTTCGGCCTTGCCAATGTACCCTGGCCAGACGCCCAGAAATAAGATAGAATAAGATAATGTAAACAAGATGGTTCAGAGACCTTGTTGTCTCCGCAGATGGTAGTTTGTTATGACTCTGTAAGTATTGTTGTGAGAAACTCATGTTCCAGTTTTTCCTTGTACTTTGCTCTGTATAATTGTGCAAGATGACGCGGTCCTAACGTGTCATCCCCTTAACCCTGTATGTCACTATAAGAAAGGCTTGCACTGTGCAATAAAAAGAATTGGCTTTCGATCATAATGCTGCGTGGTCTGAGTCATTCTAAGGGGCCCTTATCAGGTAATCTACATATGCCTCAGGTGGTACACTAGGCCCCAGGCTTTGGCCTGCACTGACACTTACCCCCCTGGAGGGGGACACCTAACAGTTTTGGCGTCAGGACAGTGGGATTCGCAGGGAGTAACTATGAGTGCTTCTACCATGCTTTCTTTCTGTGAATTTGAACCTAAATGTAGTCTGGTAATAGGTGTTGATAATATATGATAAAGGGTTAAAGGGGTTCCTATGGTTGAAGCACAGGTTTGCGGAGGTTATAGTCCTGCCGGCAGTTGTGATACCCCTCCAGACAGGTGTAGAGTCCTGTGCTGGGATACGACAGGTATTGTGAGTCCTGTCTGTGATAAGCGCGCAAGAAATATATGAATGCCAGTTGACGGGAGGATTTTTTTAAGATAAAACTCCCCCGGGCAAGGTGGCAGAGAGTGAGTGAGTCTCACGTGTGTTAAAGTTTCCCATATTCATTCCCATAATAGAGTTTTGCTACCCACCTGAAGCTCATGTTGATATCTGATGCTTGCTTTGTTTTGTTTGTGTTTTTTGATGCTGTGCGTAGAAAATATTAAGTGGCTATGCATGTTATTATTGTGGCTATTATTGTGTTGAGAAATGGGAACTGCTTATAGATAAGAATGCACAGAGAAAATTACATGTATAAGGTAAAAGAAAAGAAGAGTTAATAGTTTCTGCAAAAGACAGAAATATTTTTTTAAAACACTGTCAGTGAGTACGGCTGTGTGATTCATAGAAAAAGCTCTGTGTTAAAAGAATGTAGCAGGCAAAGAAGGGGGGCCACCACTGAGCGCGCACATAGATCAGAAGAAAAAAAAAAAGAGGAAAGAAACGGTTACAGCAGCTCCGTTTGTAAGACTTGTTGCTTGCTTGCAGTAACGAAAATGAAATTTTGTATATTGAGATACATAATGTGTGATGGTCTGTAGGTTCTCACTGTGGTATGCGTGTAACAGATTTACTTTGGACCAGGAACAGAATGTATTATTTGAAAATGATTGTCTCAAGCCCTGCAAAAGTGGCCATTTTGCGGGGTTTCGGAAAAAAAAAGAATACATTTTGGACTTGGTGATAGGGTAATCTGGTAAATTTTATATGTATGTTGTACGCTATAAATTAGATGTTTTTCTGAGAAAGGAAAAAAGGGAGTGAATCTTTGGTATGCGAGATGAAATGAACTTGTGTGTCTGTATCGTAATAATGTTTCCTTCTGTTTCTCTGCTGGGAAATCAGACGTTTTTAGAAGATATTTGGTAATGTTATTTTATGTAACTGTATTTCAAAGTCACCAGCATGTTTTTAGTATGTGGTATTCATATGCAGTTGTAGTTTTAAGTGATAATTGTTTGGCGGCATGTAAAGATATGATATTGTTTTTGCAAGTGAAGTAACGGCTTTGAAAGTGGCTTTGAAAGTGCGATGGTGTGTGTGATTTTTTTGTCACGCTCTGGTAAATATGAAACTGTTTCTGGTATGATTAATGGGTTAACGTATGTTGTATTTGTAAGGTCTGTGCACAGAGTTGGTGCACCCAATGACATATAGTTATAAGCTGTAATTGAAAGTTTATTTAAAAGTGCGTCCGTTTTTGTTGCAAGTAAATTAATCTGCAGGGCATGCTACAGTACAGAGGTGAAATTTGTGTGGTAAATCATACAAGCAGCCTAAGTTATGGTTGGGATATACATATGTAATTTACGTGATGAATGGTTAGTCCTTAAAGGGACAGTCCACTGTGACAAGGTGTTGCTATTAATGTATTGTCCATGACTTGTGATACAAGCTGCATAGTATAACATATAGGAGAAATTGCATTTGCAAGTTTATTTGTATATATATGCAGTAGCTGGTCTTATGCTTTCAAAACACAGTTGATTGCAATGGGTTGCATTTTAGATAATAAGAATATCGCATTATCTTATATTTGTCTGTAAAATCAGAGCTCAGTGTTTAGACGGAGCAATAGAAAATTGTCATTTTATTATTTAAAGGACCAGTGCAATAACACTGTATTAGTAGTTTGCAAAATATATTTTAAGAGACTTTTCTTTGTATATATTTATTTTAAATCTGCCGTTTAGATCGCAGATATTTCTTTTTGCAGTATAACTTAATTCTCTCTGTAATGCAAACTGAAGTGATAAGTTGTCTACAATTTTAGTGTAGGGATCCGTGAGACTAGCGGACAGAAAAGAAAAAAAAACGAGAAAAAACAGAGGAATGAAAATATTTAAAGGGATACAGGAAAACTGATATAACATCTGAGAATTTAAGGGAATATTTACAGAAAAGACAATGAGGTTTACTGTGAGCCTAACACTAGTATATTTCACTGTGTTAGCAGTTTCAATTTAAGATTATTTTTAGTTTGGTTGAAATGTCCCTTTAACTAGCCTGCATCCCACTGTGAGTGCGTTCTTATGCTGCTTATGCTTGTTTAGGCTATTTAATGAACGTCAGTATGCATTTTTTATTATAAGGATCATTGGGAATAATTTAAAGGGGAAATTGTATCAGTATTCTTTTGTAGAAAGCTTATTTTTGTGTTATATGCAATTGATTATATTTGGCTGGAGAGCTGCAGAATGGTGAATATCAAATTATATACAACGTTAAATCCAATCATTTTGTTGTGGTTAAACTAATTAGCATTTATCAAGTTTTAGTGTGAATTTTATATTTTTAAGCAGTAAACAGTGTTTCTCCTTTAAGTAGAAATGAAACTTTGAGCTTGCCTCACTATCCTTGAGAAAGACTGATAACACTGTGCATGTTTTGGTTTTCTTGTTATAATGAAAAAAAAGTTTCTCTGTTTGGCTTTGTTGCAGAGAGAACGATTTGTACTTCACATTTAAAGAGGCAGTACTGGTGTTCTATGTTATAAAAAATGATAAATATAAATTGCTCACTACAAAGGAACCAGTATTTATATTATATTCTGTCACAGAATATTTCTTAAAAATGATAATTTTATTTCTGTGGCTGTCAAACTGTATCTCACAGATATAACTATTTGTTATTTAAAATAACCCCCACTGCGTTCAATAAATAAATGAGATGTTATTTAATGAAGTGATTTCAGTGACACTTTAAAATATATATAGTTATTTGGTTATTAACTAGTCTACCACTATTATTGCAATGACTTTGATTGCTGCTTAACAGCTAAGCCGTGGTCTATAAGGTGTCTACAAATAAACACCCCTAAAACAAATGATGCACATTTTATCTGATTCTACTGCATTTATATAACTTGCTAATTTATCTGATCACAGTTTTAGTTTTATTTATATGGCTTACGTGTATTTTGTCTCTTGGGGTTGTAATGAGATTTATACAGCCTGTGATAAGAGGCAGTCCTCAAAGGCTTAAAAAATTAGCATATAAGCCTACCTATGTTTGGTTTAATCCAGGGAGGTTGGTTAAAATTAAAAGTCCTATCGGAATAATGTAATTTTCATTTATCCTACAATGTCCCTTTAACAGTGCCTACTGTGGTTATCTGATCTTTCCTAAATAAGCGCAATTTTATTTGTACAATCTGCAACTTAAGTTTTTTTGGCATCTGCTGTGATTGTACATAGTGGATGTTTTTAATTGTTTGTAGTGTTCTGAGAGTGTTGCATTCCAGTGAATGTCAGAATATGTGTTGCATTCTAAGTTAATTGTGGTTGTTTGAAATTTGTGTCTGCAGCTAATGTTTTGTTTAAGACAAGAACGATTGGTTTTCATTGTTTGTTATGTTTTTCTCTTTTGTGACTACGTGTGGAAGCGTGCTGTATGGACAGCATATTGAAGTGTGAAGTGTATGTCATTTTGCTTGCTATTGAGCAGTGTCTCTGCATGAGTGGAGTGCATGATTTGCCGTTTAGTTTCTTGTTATCTTGTGTTTGCGTGTCACATGAGATGTTTCACGCAAACATGGGGGAAGTATTGATGAGTATTGATGAATATCGTTATGTAATGGGGGTGATTGCTTTTAGGAGGTGAACCTAAAACGTTTTGAATCTCCTCGTACAATGTTATTGTCTAACCACCAGCTGTGCCCTAAAATTTCCTTGTCTTACCCCTATGCAGGATGCACTACGTCCCTAGGATTGTCTAGAACTTTCCTTCATTGGGAATCTGGCCACGGAAAAGCATCTACCTTGCTGGCCACCCCGGTCGTAGCCTGTACACCCACACACCACTCTTTTTTTCCCTCCCTGGTGGATTACATCTTTTTATTGTCTTTCTGTGTTGTATATTGTATATCATATTTCAGTGGCCTAAAATGTTTTATTTTTCTATTTGGTTCTTAACACTATATTTGTATTTGCAGGATGAGATCATGAAGCTGTCTTCAGAGATTAAAAGACACTAACTGAATTATTTTTGAGTTTCCATATTTAGGTGAAATCTGTACAGGCAAAATTCCATAAGTGCACTCTTCAAAAGATTAAAGATTGAAAGCAAGTAAACTTTTAAAGAAAGAAAAGATGAAGATGACAGACCTTTTGTCAAGCTTGTTTTAACCACCATACTGCAGTAAAAGTTATTGAACTATCTTTGGATCCATTCTTTGCTTTGCATGCTGGTACCAGCCCCAGAACTGGACTCTGGGTAATCTATGACTGTTTCCTCTGATGTGTGTCTTCAGGACATAAAGACTATCCTTCTCTGGACTGTGCCTTACCGCTCGATATGGAGGTCCTGTTATGCTGTTACAGGGTCAACCAATTAAATTAGGGGAGTATTGTTTTAACTCCATTCCTTATATTGCTTGTTTTGTATTTTCTTGTATTTGTTTTATTTTTATTGATCATATTGGGTATAAGAAATCATATGCTTCATTGGTATTAGTGCACATTGTAGTTTATGTGCTTAACATAGTAATTTTTAGATGAAGGTAACTGTGAACTTCACAGTATTGTACCCTATTGAATGGCCCACTGAGTATAAAAATATGTTTCAGGAAAATGCTGCAATATATCATAATATCTTAGACCCTTCACCCTTTAGAACATAAGGAGGACACGTCTAAGCTAGAAGTTTATAGTAAATATACAGAGAAATGTTTGTTCAGGGAATAGCATAATTATGGGTTATGAAAGCAAATGTATTTTTCCCTTTTATTAATTAGTATGGTATCTGCAAAGTGAATTTGGTCATTCCTGATGTTTGTCAAAGAGAGTAATTCTTATCATAAAGATGTGTTTACCTTTAAAAGAGCTTGTAGTTTTAAATGATGTTCTGTTTGTATGCTTTCCTCATACAGGAGTGTGAGAGAATTTAGGTTGGAGAATTATAAACATTATAGATAGCAGCCATCCAGAATAAAGCAACACAAGGTTCTTTTATTTTTAGAAGTTCAAAGTGACAGTGTAAAGAAATTCATTTATTTTCATTGACTGTTTTATTTTTTTCCATTCTTACTACAGGGCAGGCCTTAGCATAAGTTTTAGCATAACCATTCAGGCCCTTGATGAAGTCTGACAGGTTTTCACTTGCTTAGTATTCATGAAGTATCATTTAAAAGTGTATAGAGAAGTTGTAAATTATTCTCTGAGAAATGTCAATGTATTTAGTTTGTATCAACAATGTTTTGTTTGATTTTAAATGACATAGGATGAAAGTGACGTTTTATTTGGACATAATTGTGATTGTATTGCGGTGTGTACTCATCCTGTACTGTTTCTGTTTGCTTCCTAGACTCCCTGTGACTCGAGTGTTTGCTTGCCATGGGTATCCACTGGTTGCCTTGTCTACCCCATGAACAAACCATCAGATTTCCAGTATCTCCCTGCGGAAGAATCGTGGATAAGCAGCCCTACTGCAAATGAACTGTTGGAGAACTGTATTATAGCAAAGTGTCAAGGTGCAGCGCTCTCAAATGGACAAAGACTGTTCTTAAAGTATTCAGAGGCCACCTAGAGACAGTTGTGCTGTTGCTATGTCATGCTTTACTGTGGAAAAGGAACTGTTGGACATATTGGGGGGGTGCTAGCAATGCAGGTGGAGAGATAGACGATGCAGCGTTGTTTGGGGGTAGATGGGGGGCTGGTTGGGTCTCTGCCGGTAGACCAGTAGTTTTGGGAAGGCTGGAAGTTAGATGGAAGGTATTGGAGGGGCTGTACCTATATGCAGTGACAATTAGCCTATAAAAGTATATCACGACACAGGAATATTTTTCTCTTTAGTATTCTCACAGAGTTCTGTTACCATAATATAAGGCTTTACTAATTTTCTATGCCTGTCTATTTTTTTATGTTATTCTGTTAGAATAAAAGGATGGTATGTTAGGGGTAATATGAACCTGATGGCAGCCATCTTGTTCTTCGCAGCCATCTTGTTCCTCGCAGCCATTTTGTAATGAATAGACTTTATTATACTGGGTTATGATAGTTTCCTTAGCTGTTCGGCCTTGCCAATGTACCCTGGCCAGACGCCCAGAAATAAGATAGAATAAGATAATGTAAACAAGATGGTTCAGAGACCTTGTTGTCTCCGCAGATGGTAGTTTGTTATGACTCTGTAAGTATTGTTATGAGAAACTCATGTTCCAGTTTTTCCTTGTACTTTGCTCTGTATAATTGTGTAAGATGACGCGGTCCTAACGTGTCATCCCCTTAACCCTGTATGTCACTATAAGAAAGGCTTGCACTGTGCAATAAACAGAATTGGCTTTCGATCATAATGCTGCGTGGTCTGAGTCATTCTAAGGGGCCCTTATCAGGTAATCTACATATGCCTCAGGTGGTACACTAGGCCCCAGGCTTTGGCCTGCACTGACACTTACCCCCCTGGGGGGGGGACACCTAACACAGGGTGACTGAGTGTCATTTTCTTTAAGATGTATACAAAGTAAATGTGAAGCAAATAACACTGACAGAGGAAGCAGGAGGTATGAGAGCACTGTAAAATTGAAAGCAAAACAGATTACCTTGCACTTTAGGATAAAACTGGTAAGGTTGAATCTGCAGCAAATACATTATCTTGCACAGGTCAGAATTCTGCAGAGGCTCTGGCTTGCTGATCATACATTAATAGACATACAGACACCAACATAGCTAAACAGACCGCACATACTGTTAGTGTATAAAATAAAGTAATTGGGCTTACCCTACTACAAGATGTTTCACAAACACTTTTAATTGCAAGGACTATTTTCCTTTGTGTGTACACATATTTCCCTTGGAAACGTCATCCCAGCTATCTCTGGGAGAACTAAAAGGAATTCCAATCATAGAGAAAGCAGGAAGCTAGAAATACATGGCTCTTCCCTGCTTGATGAGCACATGTTTACTTTGGTGAAACACTGAACTTTTTTTTCACACACATGACACACATGAACACCTGTTGTTAAATGTCAAGATCCAGGGTGCCCATACTTTGGTTTTATTCACACAGTGAGTTATTATTAGTTATTTGTAGAGCACCAACAGATTCCACAGTGCTATGTTGAGACCTCCCTGTTTGATAGCAACTGCAGACTCCTCCTCTGTCACAGAGTCTCACCCACTTAAGGTGCAATAGTCCTATTTCTGCTGAGGGGAGCTAAATAACACCAGAGCAAGCCACACAGAAATGTAAGCACCATGTGTTCCCCACAGTGCAGGGTGATCACACAGCAGGGCTGATGACAGGCTTGCATTTAGTGTACTGTAGGAAGTGGTACTGCCAATTACTAGAGGATCTCACTATCTCTCTAACTAGACTGTGCTACAGCTACTCCCATCAGCAGCAGCAGTGTCTACTGAAACTTTTCTGTTCTCTGTCCAGGGGGAACTTAGTTCCCCCTGTTAAATAGTGCAGGAACTCCATTCGCGCTGGAATTGACCCATGAAGTACAGAAGATATATGCATTTAGCACAACACATAAGATATTTATTTGCCATTGTAGATTTTTTAAATAATGCTAAAATGTATAAACATTTTAAATCGTACTGTTGATGCCTCACCTAGCTGAAAATTTTTCTACTGAAAACCCTCAGCTGTCTTAGGCAAATCATCAGAATATTAACGCAATAGACTAAGAGTTAGGCTAAATTCTGCAGCTTTATCTTGGCCTGCCAAGATCTCATGCATATGCCAACCAAAGTAAACCATGTATTGTGATACACACATTGCATAATATACAGGCATGGCCAAAAATATTGGCACCCCTGCATTTCTGTCAGATAATGCACCACTTCACCCAGAACATTGTTGCAATTACAAATGTTTAGGCATTCTAATGTTTATTTCTTTTGTTTGTATTGATATGACACAAAAAAGTAGAGAAAAAAAAGCCAAATCTGACACAATCCATGCAAATCTCCAAAAAATGGACTGGAAAAAATTATTGGCACCCTCAATTTAATATTTGGTAGCACACCCCTTGGAAAAAATAACTGAAATCAAATGCTTCCTGTAACCATCAATTAGTTTCTTAAACCTCTCTACTGGAATTTTGGACCACTCTTCTTTCGCCAACTGCTCCAGTTCTCTCAGATTTGAAGGGTTCCTTTTCCCAACTGCTTTTTTGACATCTCTCCACAGGTGCTCTATGGGATTGAGATCTGGACTCATTGCTGGCCATTTCAGTACTCTCCAGTGCTTTGTCTTAAACCATTTCTGGATGTTTCTTGATGTGTGCTTAGGGTCATTGTCCTGCTGTAAAACCCATGACCTCTACAGAGACCCAACTTTCTGACACAGAGCCCTACATTGCACCACGGAATTTTTGGTTAGTCTTCAGATTTCATAATGCTATGCACACAGTCAAGACACCCAGTGCCTGAAGCAGCAAAGCAACCCCAAAACATCAGTGAACCTCCACCATGTTTCACTGTAGGGACTGTAATTATTTTCTTTAAAAGACTCATTTCTTTTTTTAAAACAGTAGAATGATGGGCTTTACCAAAAAGCTGTAATTTTGTTTTGTCTGTCCACCGCACGTTCTCCCAAAAGGATTTTGGCTTTCTCAGTTAAGTTTTGGCAAACTCCAAACTGGCTTTTTTATTATTTTGCGTCAGCAGTGGGGTCCTGATGGGTCTCCTACGATAGCCTCCCTTTTCATTCACATGGTGATGTATAGTGTGAGCTGACACATTTGTACCCTGTGCCTGAAGGTCAGCTTGAATTTGCTTGGAAGTTGATTGAGGTTCTTTATCTACCATTCGAACAATCTTTCATTGCAATCTTTGATCAATTTTTCTCTTTTGTCCACGTCCAGGGAGATTAGCTACAGTGCCATGGGCTAGAAACTTCTTGACAATGTTGCGCACAATGGACACAGGAATATTAAGATCTCTGGAGATGGACTTGTAACCTTAAGATTGTCCATGCATTTCCAAAATTTTTGTTCTCAAATCCTCAGACAATTATTTGCTGCTCTTTCTCTTCTCCATGCTCAGTGTGGCACACAGAGACACACAACAGAAAGGTTGAATCAATGTTCCCCCATTTTAAGTGGATGCCGGTGTGATTTCTAAATTGTCAGCATCTGTTAATTGATACAGGTGAGTTTACTTACAAATTACGGGAGCATCACAAACTTGGAATGCAATTATTTCTTACAATTTTGCCAATAATTTTGTCCAGTTCATTTTTGGAGTTTTGTGTGGAATGTGTCAGATTTGTCTTTTTTTTTGTCTTCACTTTTCTGTGTCATACCAATACAAACACAATAAATAAACATGAGAATGCCTATAAAAATTGTAATTGCAACAATTTTCTGGGTGAAGTGGTGCATTATCTGACAGAAATGCAGGGGTGCCAATATTTTTGGCCATGACTGTATGTATGTGTATGTATATATATATATATATATATATATATATATATATATATATATATATATATATATATATATATGTAAATACCTATAGAGCCAGATTACAAGTGGAGCTCAAACATGTGCGCACGAGCGATAGGGGGTTTATTAAGAGTATTTCTACTGCTCACCAGGCTTATTGCTCATATTTCTAGTTAAAAGTACACGCTATCGCTTGAGCTCAATCGTGATTTAGTGTCATGTTCCAGTGTATATGCGCTCAGGACACAGACCCTCGGGGCAGTGGTAGGGAATTGGAAGATCCGGACCCCTGACCCGGGGAAGAGTATCCTGGACTTGGATACATGATATTCTGTGATTCATAGTTGCAAGAAGTTATTGTAGAATTCATGGAGAGTGAAACATATGTATACAATATATTCTGGCTTCAATGGAAACATAAATTGATACTGTGACATAGTTAATATGAGTAGCTGCAAGAATCATGAGTGAAAAATATAGCAATGTAAGATGTTTAGGCTTCAGAGTAAACTGGTAGAAGATTGTGACTCAGATGCAAAGAGTTGCAGGTTCACAGTACATAATATTATTTAGAGCTGTATGTCAGTAATAAGCAGACCAGCACAGGTGTTAGACAAATTGCAAGTTTAAAGCATTAAATACTGTTTGTGCATATATTGTAGAATCACAGGAAAGCTGTTTAACTGAACACACAGATGCAGAGTTCTGAATATATTAATATATTAGCAGGAGGATATTTCAGCTATGACAACTTGTAGCAGTGAAAAGTTATAAAGTTCTGAGTATGATGCTGTTGTATATATTAGAGAGTGATTATAACCAAATGCATACTTGAAATTTAGAAAAAGTTCAGAGTTTGTTAAGTAGCAGTGTCCAGATACGAAATGGGAATTATTTGGAATATTTGCGATTAGATGATTTTTTGCTTAGCTTAAAAGGAAAGGCTGTAGTTTGAATATGCTGGTAAAATCCATACTAGAACAGTCACAAACCTCTGTTGTTCTTGAACAAAACTTCAAAGCTAATGCAATGAATAGTAGGCCTGAGATGATTTAAAAAGAGGCTGAGGGAATCAGGTGCATGAATGATAAATTAATTTGGCAGGTAAGTTGAATGCAGATACTCCCCAAGCAGTATGATTGTCAGTAGCAGGGAAGGCAGTCTTAAAGAGACAGTGATATCAGGCAGGCATATGTTACAGAACCCCCTCCTTAAAGGCGACCTCTGGGCGTCCAATGCAATCCAAATGGAGAGAGAACAACAATGACATGGAGAGCCGGTAGTAGCTGCATGGAGGTAGTGAGTCCAATCCAAAATCAAGAAAGGAGGGTTGGAGATCTCTTGAAAAAGCAAAATGACAATGCGAAGACCATGGATTTCAGGTATCAAAAGATCTTGAAAATGATGAGAGCAAAACTTGAAGTCATCTTTCTTGTAGTCATCATGAGAATGCGTGAACGTAACATACAATGAGCTTCCAACCACGGAATCATCCTCAGGGTTGATAGACTAATGTATTTTATGACAGCTGACCATGTATATAGCCATTGAAAAGGCACCAGTCCTAGACATATGAATAGGCTTTCCTCAACTTCAGAAATAGAGATGCAGCATTCTGGATTGTAAACCAGATTATCCACTTTTTGTTATTTCTTAAACAAAGGACATCTAAAGAATGAGGCAAATTAGATAATAGAAGCAAATTGGAATGTTGTTTAAAATTGTATTCTCTACCTGAATCATGAAAGAAAAATGTTTGGGTATAGTGTCCCTTTAAGTGTATATTTATTTAATATCTGTAGATTCCTGGGTTCTTGTTGTCTTTTTTGTAACAGACTGTGAGGATTGGGAAATAAAGTATATAAGCTGGAATGTATACAACAGAAGACAATTCAATGTTCTGATTATGTTTTATTTTCCCTATCAACTCGCCAGAATGTTTGATGGTAATTATATATTCTGTGTCCGCACTCCGCAAAGGGAACTGAAATATCTCAAACTCCTCAGCATATGTTACCATTCATTGACAGATATTTCTACCAGTGGTTCATCACCAATTTTCTTAAGCAATGTTGCATGATTACCCATTTTTTAACTTTTGTTGAATCTATATGACAAAGTCAAATGATCTGTTGGTTATATTAATGCATAATACATTATGCTAGATTTGCTGTCACATGATGTTTTTTTTTTTTTAAATACTAAGAGCCAGATTACAAGTGAAGCGCTAAATATCAAAAGTGATATTAGCGCTGCACTGAGAGTGCGCTTCCATAGGTTCCAATGGGAGCCTTGTTCTCATGCCGTCATCCGATGCCATGCATCGAAGGGGGTAGGTGCATCGATGTATATGTTAATATGTGTGTATTAACACATAAATACATATGTATATAAGCATATGCATATATATTTACATTGTGGTCTACGGGAACTGTGGGTTCCATGTAAAGACACTTTTCAGTGCCATTTTGTTTTTTCTAATACCCCCCAACCGCCACTTTTTACCCCAAATAACTGCTTTTTTTGCAGTTATTTTATTAAAAAATATAAAGCTGCTACTATCTTTATTTTTTAATAAAATATATTACACTGTAGTTCGGAGGCATTTGGTGGACATTTATAAAATTAACCAGAGATCTCATCTATAGTTAATTTTATAAACTCTAATTGCTACAACGAGCTTGCTGTAGTAATAACCCGCCAATTGTAATGGCTGGTTATTTATTGCACGCGCACAAACAGGCACATTTTTGTTATAGGGGTGTAGATAGAATTTTTGAACTGGCTCTTCTCATTGCCCTCATTATAAATTGGGAGTTCTTTTCACCACCAACCCTCTTGTTGAAGTGGCAATCAGATGGGATGCTGTAAAAGACCCCAGAATGCCTATTTAGTACCTTTTGTTTGGGTGCAATGATCTTGTGTGTGACATTGATTATTCCTCTCTGTGTGGTTGTCTTCTTGTTAATGCACTTTTGTGGTTCAGTCTTGTTTGTGATTAACATCGGATGAGCGAAAGCAACTTGTGAAGATTGGTAAACTGTGTTACATTTAGACAGCTTTGCCAATTTAGAAAAAAACATTTTCACAGATTATGAAAATAGAAATAATTGGGCACTTCATACAATCCCAATATTTTAACTAATTTACCTCTTATAATAAATTGAAATGGCTTTGAAATAAAATAAAAAATATCCTATTTCAGTTCAGTTTTTCCACAGGAACTTGCATTATAGCTATAATTTACCTAAATATCATCCTAGGAGAGGTGTTCGACACCAGCAAACTTTTTTAACACAATTGTCAAAATAAAGTGAGTTAAAATAAACTGATTCAGACTTTTTTTTTAACATGGAGCATAGTACCTCTTGCTAGAAATGTGCGATTCGTTTTGGATCGATTCGGAAATTCGGCCAAATTCGTAAAATTCGGGATTCGGATCGATTCGAATTTCCGAATTAAAATAGTGCAGAATCTAATGAATAAATCCAAATAAGTTCGGATTTATTAGGATTTATTCAGTACATTCGGATGGCCATGGATTACACTAGTATTGTACAGTATATTAGGTTATATCACTCTGCTATGGGTTACACCTAATATACAGTACATAATACTAGTCTAATTCCACCTAACACTTACCGAAATTCCGAATTTCCGAACCGAATCGAACCGAATTTATTGGATTCCGAAACGAATCCGAACCGAATTGATTCAAATTTTTCCGAATTCGAATTGATCCGAACCGAAATTCGAAAAAATCAGAATCGATCCGAACCGAAACGAATTTTTACGCCATGCACATGTCTACCTCTTGCACAGCCACAACTACTGATCTCCGAGCATACATTGTTTCTGATTGGTTAGTACTTTTTATGTACATAATCTCTATTAGCAAGTCTTATGCCAAAAAAGGAGGCTAAATGTGTCTAAAATGTAATATTGATATGTTTATTAAAATAGTATGCTTGGTAAGTATAGCCTCAATGTCCTATTGACTTCTTGTTTCAATTTAAGTATTAACTATGCACAATATGTCCCATATGGATATATATATAAATACATCACATGGTCATGACCTCTAAGGATTGTGTTGATGTATATAAATGTACTGATTGTCTAAAGACCAGTGTGTGATCTTTAGTAGACCAGGGCTGTTTCTCAAATCTCAAGTCATGGTGCATCTGCAGGAAACAGATAGCCTCCCTGTCTTGTTCTGTGTTACCCCTAGTGTCTCCAGAGCCAATCAGAGAGGCTGTCACAAATACAGAAATTCAAAGGTCAACTGAAACCTGACTCTCTGATGTGCCAAAAAAAAAAAAACAGTTGTTAAGGGGTTAAAAAAGCATTTTAAAATGAGCATAACATTCTTTTATGGCTATTTGCAAATTAAGGCCTAGATTTAGAGTTCGGCGGTAGCCGTCAAAACCAGCGTTAGAGGCTCCTAACGCTGGTTTTGGCCGCCCGCTGGTATTTGGAGTCAGTGATTAAAGGGTCTAACGCTCACTTTACAGCCGCGACTTTTCCATACCGCAGATCCCCCTACGCCATTCACCGCTATTCTAATAAATGTATTAACCCCTAAAGCTAAGTCTAACCCTAACACTAACACCCCCCTAAGTTAAATATAATTTTTATCTAACGAAATAAATTAACTCTTATTAAATAAATGATTCCTATTTAAAGCTAAATACTTACCTGTAAAATAAATCCTAATATAGCTACAATATAAATTACATTTATATTATAGCTATTTTAGGATTAATATTTATTTTACAGGTAACTTTGTATTTATTTTAACCAGGTACAATAGCTATTAAATAGTTAAGAACTATTTAATAGTTACCTAGTTAAAATAATTACAAATTTACCTGTAAAATAAATCCTAACCTAAGATATAATTAAACCTAACACTACCCTATCAATAAAATAATTAAATAAACTACCTACAATTACCTACAATTAACCTAACACTACACTATCAATAAATTAATTAAACACAATTGCTACAAATAAATACAATTAAATAAACTATCTAAAGTACAAAAAATAAAAAAGAACTAAGTTACAGAAAATAAAAAAATATTTACAAACATAAGAAAAATATTACAACAATTTTAAACTAATTACACCTACTCACCCAAGAATTTCAGCTCTTTTGCCTGTAAAAAAAAACATACAATACCCCCCCCCCAACATTACAACCCACCACCCACATACCCCTAATCTAACCCAAACCCCCTTAAATAAACCTAACACTAATCCCCTGAAGATCTTCCTACCTTGTCTTCACCATCCAGGTATCACCGATCCGTCCTGGCTCCAAGATCTTCATCCAACCCAAGCGGGGGTTGGCGATCCATAATCCGGTGCTCCAAAGTCTTCCTCCTATCCGGCAAGAAGAGGACATCCGGACCGGCAAACATCTTCTCCAAGCGGCATCTTCTATGTTCTTCCATCCGATGACGACCGGCTCCATCTTGAAGACCTCCAGCGCGGATCCATCCTCTTCTTCCGACGACTAGACGACGAATGACAGTTCCTTTAAGGGACGTCATCCAAGATGGCGTCCCTCGAATTCCGATTGGCTGATAGGATTCTATCAGCCAATCGGAATTAAGGTAGGAATTTTCTGATTGGCTGATGGAATCAGCCAATCAGAATCAAGTTCAATCCGATTGGCTGATCCAATCAGCCAATCAGATTGAGCTCGCATTCTATTGGCTGATCGGAATCATTTATTTAATAAGAGTTAATTTATTTCGTTAGATAAAAATTATATTTAACTTAGGGGGGTGTTAGTGTTAGGGTTAGACTTAGCTTTAGGGGTTAATACATTTATTAGAATAGCGGTGAGCTCCGGTCGGCAGATTAGGGGTTAATAATTGAAGTTAGGTGTCGGCGATGTTAGGGAGGGCAGATTAGGGGTTAATACTATTTATGATAGGGTTAGTGAGGCGGATTAGGGGTTAATAACTTTATTATAGTAGCGCTCAGGTCCGCTCGGCAGATTAGGGGTTAATAAGTGTAGGTAGGTGTCGGCGACGTTGTGGGGGGCAGATTAGGGGTTAATAAATATAACATAGGGGTCGGCGATGTTAGGGCAGCAGATTAGGGGTACATAGGGATAACGTAGGTGGCGGCGGTTTACGGAGCGGCAGATTAGGGGTTAAAAGTGTAATGCAGGGGTCAGCGATAGCGGGGGCGGCAGATTAGGGGTTAATAAGTGTAAGGCTAGGGGTGTTTAGACTCGGGGTACATGTTAGAGTGTTAGGTGCAGACGTAGGAAGTGTTTCCCCATAGGAAACAATGGGGCTGCGTTAGGAGCTGAACGCTGCTTTTTTGCAGGTGTTAGGTTTTTTTTCAGCTCAAACAGCCCCATTGTTTCCTATGGGAGAATCGTGCACGAGCACGTTTTTGAGGCCGGCCGCGTCCGTAAGCAACTCTGGTATCGAGAGTTGCATTTGCGCTAAATATGCTCTACGCTCCTTTTTTGGAGCCTAACGCAGCATTTGTTTGAACTCTCGATACCAGAGTTAAATTTATGGTGCGGCCAGAAAAAAACCCGCGGAGCGTTAACAGCCCTTTTACCGCCGAACTCTAAATCTAGCCGCTAGAGTCATATTTAATAAAAAAAAATCAACTACCAATAATTTGGAAATAATATCTGTGCACATTTTTTTGAACCATAATTTTTTTTTCTAAATTTAATTTATTTGTATTTATAGTTACTAGTTGGGTAATTTTTTGACATACTTGATTTTGGTCTATCAGCATGTGGGAGAACTGCGAGTCAAACACTTGTATTTTGCAGAATAGAAAGCAAGGCAAAAGAAATTGAATGTTAATTAGATTAACCATCTGTTTTAGTTTTGTAGAATACAATGATACAGTGGCAATTGCTGTTAACCATCCACCCCACCCCCATCAAATAAAAGAGAAAATTAGAAATACTATCTATCATCATGTGTTATATTTACTTCTCTATGGAAACTGCATCAAAAATATAACAAAAATATACCTGCACAGCAAGTAATCTACTGATTCAATTGTTGGCAGACATCTTTCTATCTATCTGTCTGTCTGCCTGCCTATATCTATCTATCATTTATGTATAGCTATCATCTATCTATCTTTCTTTCTATCTATCGATCTATCGATCTATCGATCTATCATCTATCTATATCTATCATTTATCTATATCTATCATCTATCTGTAATGCTCGTGAGATATTACCCTATCAGACCAAACCTTGCCAGTAGTCTTCTTATCCCGACATCAAGTGGAAGGATAAGGAAATATCCCAGAACAAAGTAAGTATAAGAATGGAGGTAAGCAGTACTCACAGTAGACAGGACAGTCCTTAATGGCAACAAGAGAAAATCAATCCAGCAGATTAGCAGTTGAGGGGCAAACCAATAGAATAGTCAGGAACAGGCAGAGGTCAACAACAAAGGTAATCCAGCAGTTTAGCAGTTCAGGGGTAAACCAGGAGAATGGTAAAGAACAGGCAGAGGTCAGCAACAAAGGTAATACAGTGGTTTAGCAGTTCAGGGGGGTAAACCAGTAGAATGGTCAGGCAGGCAGAGTTCAGTAATAAGGCAATCCAGCAATTCAAGGATTAAACAGGCAGAGCGGTCCGACAGGCAGAGTTCAGCAATGATAAGGCAATCCCGCAATTTAAGGGTTAAACAGGCAGAGTGGTTAGACAGGCAGAGTTCAGCAATGATAAGGCAATCAAGGTACCAGCAGTTCAGAATAATAGCACCCAGGGAAGCACAAGGCTAACCTCTACTTGGGCAGTGAAGAGAAGTAAAGGAGGTACTTACATAGGTGCCTGTTCACTCCAAGGAGACCTCCCAGGTGAATCCACAGCGGCATTGAATACTGCGGCGTGCGGTGATGACATCATCGCCGCGTGCCCACAACAACCACCGTGACCATGGCAACGGCCATGCTCACGGAGCTGCGAGTCACACCGCGATCATAGCAACGGCTAAATCACGGAGGAGCGGTGTGACACCATCTTTCTATGTATCTGTCTGTCTCTATCCATCAATCTATCTATTTAACTATATATCAAGTTCTCTATCTATATCTCTATCAATCTATCTATCTATCAATCTATCTAGCTAGCTATGTCTGTGTGTATTTTATATATATATATATATTTATATATATATATATATATATATATATATATATGTTATAATTTGCCTCATACATATATTTCATATCATCTTATGGAATTTTAAAATATATTTGATTTTTTATGGATGTAAAAATGATGCTGAAATAACTGTTTTCATGAAATCTACTTTTTTAGTGCTCTTTCCCTCATGCAGTGTTTTGTTTATGTGATAAAATATATAGTTTTAAATAGATAAATGCACTATGCTTAAAATAAGATGGAGCCTAAGATTAAATCCTAGGAATAAACTGACACACAATCCCTTTCAAAGCAATTGAAGTTATATTCTGATCTGTGTCAAGAAATGAGTTTTACACCAGCTTTATGGGCTCCCTGTGTATTTATAGGGTGTTCACATATTTATAGGTTGGAACATGAAAAGAATAGTCGACAGCTCTATGACTGACTTAAATATTATCTTTCTTTCTGGAACTGTAAAAAGATATAAGCTTGTAGGTGCATATGGGAAATGCATTAAACATGCAATAATCAAACACAGCTTAATGCTTTATTCTAATCAAATACATAATTAGTACTTCCATAGTAAGAAAATAGAGAAATTGTCTTAACAGATTATGAACAAAGCTGAAAAAATATATGTTTATTCAAAAAGCATAATGCCACTTAAAATCATTCTCTTTTAACACACCTTCTCCTAGATCATGAGTTTTGCGCTAAACAGGGTGCGAAACGAACGCAACAAAAGTTGCGTTATTTAACTCTCCAGAGCTCTGCCACTACGAGTTTCTGAAAAAAAATCCTTGTGTGTGCGATATGGTTGCGTTAAGCTCTATACCGCACAAATTCCAAGGGCTGCTTTAACGTGCTCGTGCACGCTTTCCCCATAGACAACAATGAAGAGTGTTAGAAGAAAAACCTAACACCTGCGATCGCGAAATGAAAAATTTCTGTAACGCAACCCTATTGATGTCTATGGGGAAAAAAAAGTTGCGTTTAAGCCTAACACCCTAACATAAACCCCAAGTCTAAACACCACTAATCCGCTGCCCCCGACATTGCCGACACCTAAATAAAGCTATTAACCCCTAATCTGCCGCCCCAAAAATGCTACCACTAATAAAAGATATTAACCCCTAATCCGCTGCTCCCCGACATCGCCACCACTATAATAAAGTTATTAAAGGGACACTGAACCAAAAAAAATTATTTCATGATTCAGATAGACCATGAAATTTTAAGCAACTTTCTCATTTACTCCAATTATCAATTTTTCTTCGTTCTCTTGCTATCTTTTTTTTAAAAGCCGGAATGTAAATCTTTGCAGCCAGCCCCCATTTTAGGTTCAGCACCATGGATAGCGCTTGCTTATTGGAGGATTACATTCACCCACCAATAAGCAAACATAACCCAGGTTCTCAACCAAAAATGGGCCGGCTCCTATGCATCACATTCCTGCTTTCTAAATAAAGCTAGCAAGAGAATGAAGAAAAATTAATAATAGGAGTAAATTAGAAAGTTTTTTTTAAATTGCATGCTCTATCTGAATCATGAAATAAAAAAAATGTGGGTTTAGTGTCCCTTTAACCCTAAACCTCCGGCCTCCCACATCTCCGCCACTAAATAAACCTATTAACCCCTAAACCAACGGCCCCCCATATCGCAAAACACTAAATTAAACTTTTATCCCCTAAACCTAACATCCCCCTAAATTTTAATTAAAATTACAATATAACTATTTAAATAAATAAAAACTTACCTGTGGAATAAATATAAACCTAACATTAAACTATAATTTAACCTAACATAACTAATCTAATAAAATAAAAAAAATACTACCAATTAAAATATCTAAATTACAAATTTAAAAAAACCTAACACTAAGATAAAAAATACAAAATCTAAATTACAACTAAAAAAAAAAACAAATCCTACGAAAAATTTAAAAAAATCTAAGTTTACCAAAAATAATTCACACTAAAATCACGAAAAATAAAAAACACTAAGATTACAAAAAATAAACAAAATTATTGAAAATAAAAACAATTACACCTAATCTAATAGCCCTATAAAAATAAAAAGCCCCCAAAATAAAAACATCCTCTAGCCTACAATAAACTACGAATAGCCCTTAAAAGGGCCTTTTTTTAAAAAAAAATACAAAGTTCCCCCCACCAGTAAAACCCACCACCCAACCAACCCCCCAAAATAAAAAACCTAACTCTAAAAAAAATCTAAATACACACAGAGAGAAGCACACTCACAGGAACGAATTACTGGCTCACAACTATTGTTAGCCTGTTCTATGGCGATTTACCACCTGGGTGCAAAAAAACCCCTAAGCTACCTATTGCCCCTAAAGGGACATTTGTATGGGCATTGCCCATAAAAGGGCATATGGCTCTTTTGCATTGACCTTAAAAGGGCATTTAGCTCTTTTTTCAAAGTCCAAAGCCCTAATCTAAAAAAAAAAAACACCCCAAAAATTAAAAAAAAAATAACACTAACCCCAGAAGATCTACTCACGGTTTCTGAAGTCAGGACATCCATCTCCATCCAGGTGGCAAGGTCTTCATCCAGGCGGCGAGGTCTTCATCCATCCCGGGGGGCATCTGCTATCTTCATCACAGCGGCGCGCAGCGGAGCCATCCTGGAAGCTGAAGACATCCTGCGCGGAGCGTCCTCTTCATACAGTCGCCACTGTACACTGAAGTTGAATGCAAGGTAGCCATTTAAAAATGGCATACATTGTGTTCCTATTGGCTGATTTGATTCTTCAAATTCAAATCAGCCAATAGGATGAGAGCTTCAGAAATCCTACTGGCTGTTCAAAACAGCCAATAGGATGAGAGCTATGGAAATCCTTTTTGGCTGTTCAATTTAACAGCCAATAGGATTTCAGTAGCTCTCATCCTATTGGCTGACTTGAATTTGAAGAATCAAACCAGCTAAAAGGAATGCAAGGTACACCATTTTGAAATGGCTACCTTGCATTCAACTTTAGTGTACAGCGGTGACCAAATGAAGAGGACGCTCTGCATAGGATGTGTTCTCCGTCCAGGATAGCTCTGCTCCACGTGGCCAGGATGAAGATAGAAGACACCCCCTATATCGATGAAGGTGTTGCCGCCTGGATGAAGACTTCTTGCCGCTTGGATAAAGATGGATGGCTGGACTTCAGGAACTGTGATTAGATTTTCTGGGGTTAGTGTTAGTTTTTTGTTTTGTTTTTTGGGGTGTTTTTTTTTTTAGATTAGGGCTTTGGGAACTTGTAAAAGAGCTAAATGCCCTTTTAATGTCAACGCCCATACAAATGCCCCTTTAGGGACAATGGGTATTTTAGGATTTTTTAGAGTTAGGTTTTTTTATTTTGGGGATTTAGTTGGGTGGGGGGTTACTTTTAGGGGGGGACTTAGTCATTTTTTTAAAGGTAAAAGTGCTGTTTAACTTATGCCAATGCCCTAGAAAAGGCCCTTTTAAGGGCTATTGGTAGTTTATTGAAGGTTAGGGTGGGTTTATTTGGGGGGGTTATTTTTATATGGCTATTAGATTAGGTGTAATTGTTTTTATTTTTAATAGTTTTGTTTGTTTTTTTGTAAAATTAGAGTTTTTTAATTTTTGGAATTTAGTGTTTATTATTTTTTGAATTTTAGATATTTAAACATTTTTTGTAGTTTTAGGTTTTTTTAAATTTGTAATTTAGATTTTTTAATTTGTATTTTTTTTATTTTATTAGAATAGTTATGTTAGGTTAATTTATAGTTTAAACTTATTTTTTTTTTATTTCACAGGTAAGTTTTTTATTTATTTTAAGATAGTTATATTTTAATTTAAAGTTAGGGGGTGTTAGGTTTAGGGGTTAATAGTTTAAATTAGTGTTTTGCAATGTGGGGGCGGTAGTTTAGGGGTTAATAGGTTTAGCTTAGTTACAATGTGGGGGCTGGAGGTTTAGGGGTTAATGGGTTTATTTTATTAGTTGCGATGTGTGGGGCTGGAGGTTTAGTGTTTAATACTTTATTATAGTGTTTTGTAATGTGGGGGGCGGTGATTTAGGGGTTAAAATGATTATTTTAGTGTCAGAGATGTCAGGGAGCGGCGGTTTAGGGGTTAATAACTTTTATTTGTGTCTGCAATGTCAAGGAGCGGCGGAATAGGGGTTAATACTTTTTATTAGTGTTGGCGGTGTCGGGGAGCGGCGGATTAGGGGTTAATAACTTTATTTCATGTTGGCGATGTTGGGGAGCAGTGGACTAGGGGTGTTTAGCCTTGGGGTTTATGTTAGGGTGTTAGGTTTAAACGTAACTTTCTTTTCCCCATAGACATCAATGGGGCTGCATTACGGCGATCTCCATTCCGCGATCACAGGTGTTTTGTCTATGGGGGAAAGTGTGCACGAGCACGTAAACTCAGCCCTTGGCCTTTGTGTGGTATGGAGCTTAACGCACCATAATGCACAGCACAAGGAGGCTCTTCAGTAACTCATAATAGCAGCGCTATAGAGAGTGCAATAACGCAAATTGTTTGGCGTTACTTTCGCACCTCGTAATCTAGGTGAGTATGCATCACACACTTTGGACTCTGTAGAGAAACTACAGACTATGAAAGCTGTTTTACTACAACAGGAGTCATAGTGGTATATTTATTAATGTGCGAGCGGACATGATACAAAGTAGCGTATCATGTCCACTGCACATCAATAAATGCCAAAATATATACTCTATCTGAATCATGTTTATATATCCATTTAATTGCTGATTAATAGAGTGAATATATTTAAAAAATAACTTCAGTGTGCTTTTAAGGTCAATTTCCAAAAATGTGTTCTTTCAATCATAAGGTCATTAATGTTTTAAGGTGCCAACCAGTACAATGTGTGTTACATGATTGGCAAGACAATCAAAATAATGATTATACATAATCTTGTTTATATTAGGTTTAAATGTCTTTAATACATCTCTAAATCGTAAAGCAAACACTTAATTACATAGCAAAGCGCATGCAGTCGATTACTGATCTATCTTATTTACCTACAGCTAGAAGTCAAACAGAAATTAAACAAAATAAATAATAAATAAATATGATTAAAGGGATACAAAACCCAACATTTGTTTTCATGATTTAGATAGAGCATGTGATTTTAAATAACTTTCTAATTTACTTCTAGTATCAATTTTCTGTTCTCTTTGTATCTTTTGTTGAATAACAGGGACGTATGCTTAGGAGCCTGCTCATTTCTGGCGCACAATATGGCATCAGTCTTGCAAGAATAGAATCCATTTATAAATTCACAAGAGGGCAGCACTATTGCCTGTCATGTAGTGCTCCAGATGTCTACCTAGGTAGGTGTCTCTAACACAAAGCCAATTTGTAAACAGAAGTAAATTGGAAACTTTTTTTAAAATGGTATGCGCTGTCTGAATCACAAATGAACATTTTTGGGTTTCATATCCCTTTAATAATAATTATTACTTCTGCTTTATTAAAGGGACATTAAACCCTAAAAATGTATTTCATGTTTCAGATAGAGAATACAATTTTAAACAACATTCCAATTTACTTCTGTTATCTAATTTGCTTTATTCTCTTGATATCCTTTCCTGAAAAGCATATCTAGATAAGTAGCTGCTGATTGGTGGCTGCACATAGATGCCTCGTGTGCTTGGCTCACCCATGTGCATTGCTATGAATAAAGCAAATTAGATAATATAAGTAAATTGGAATGTTGTTTAAAATTGTATGTTCTATCTGAAACATGAAATAAATTTGGGGTTTAATGTCCCTTTAATTTACTTCTGAAACTAATTCCCATGTAGTTTATTTGAATACAATTATTATGACATTAATAGATTTATAATTAATGATAAATAAAAATAAGTAATGTCCAGCTACTCTGGTTAAAAAAAAATAAAAAAATAGTTTTGCATACATATAATCAACACTTGCACTTTAGCACCTTCATAGCCAGTGGAACTATTTTAATGAACTAAGATCTTAAGATGTACTTTTGCTATTAAAAAATCTTTTGATGATACATTTTATATTGCCTGGTCTTTAGCCTTCAGTCAAGTAAATTAATATATATGTTAATACAAATCCTACAGGACTACTTGCCCTTAAGGAAAGTACAATAATACTTTATAGAGCTGTTGGCATTTGTCATTGCACCCTGCAGATTTGCGGTCAATTGACCACTAGCAGGGGGTGTCAATCAACCCGATCATATTCGATCGGGTTGATTTCTGTGCTCAGCCTTTAGACCGCTGCTTCATAACTTCTGTTTTTGGCGAGCCTGAAGGCTCGCTGGAATCAAGGGGCATCAAGTTCCATACAAAGCTTGATAAATCGGCCCCATAGTGTCCATAGTCTTGTCTGATGTAATCAAAACAGCAGTAACATAAATCCACAGAACTTCTAGAAACAGTCCCAAAATATTTTCTGTATGTGTGAAAATGTGAAACCCTAAATTCTATTGAAAACAAAAGCATGGTTCATCCAAATACCAAAAATGAGCAACATAGAGCACGCAGGGTCTGAGGCAAATGCAAAGAAAACAAAATAAATCAAACCAAAAAGGTCAAAGTACATATAATCAACACATTAGTAAATGCACCTACAATACTGGGACAATAGTTGACCAACATTGGAATCATTTAAAGGAACAGATGTAAAAAAACAAAAAGAGATTGATGCAAATGGAACTGTCATGGCAAGATTGATGTGAGTCTTATAAGACATCAATAAAAGAGGCATGATAGAAACTATTAGAATACTGGACAATAATATTGTGAAATATAGTTTTGCTGAATGTACTTTAATATTTTAATAAGAAGTAACATATACACACATGCTCCCTGATCAGTGGCTCCTAAAAAAAATTCTACATAAATGGTTCTGAGAAGAATTCTCAACCAAAGCACCTCCTTTTTTTGGGAAAAAACAATTACAGTTTTAAACGAAGAGTAAAGATCTTGTAATTACATTATTTTCTGCAGTCTTTCAATAGATTACCATTTTAACATAGTCTGGACAATTTTAAAACATAATACCTTGTATGCTGTACAGTGGGGCAAAAAGTATTTAGTCAGCCACCAATTGTGCAAGTTCTCCCATTTAAGAAGATGAGAGAGGCCTGTAATTTTCATCATAGCTATACCTCAACTATGAGAGACAAAATGTGAAAACAAATCCAGACAATCACATTGTCTGATTTGGAAAGAATTTATTTGCAAATTATGGTGGAAAATAAGTATTTGGTCAATATCAAAAGTTAATTTCAATACTTTGTTATATATCCTTTGTTGGCAATGACAGAGGTCAAACCAGGGCCGGATTGGGCAGCCGGGATACCGGTAAAAATCCCGGTGGGCCGCCAGCTGGTAGCTCAGCTGGGCTGCCTCAGGCTGGCTCAGCTGCTGCAGTAGCTCAGAGCAGCAATTAATTATCTTTTAGCAAATATTTTGATGCATGCTGCGATGCGAGTTGCGACTATTGTTGTAATAAAAAATACTATAGGCTTAGGCTAACTGGCTAAGAGGCAGTGAGGAATGCTACGCTACTAGACTGTGAGACACTGTCTAATAAAAACCTGCAACACAAACTACCGAAAGCCAATCAGACTGAGCCTGTGTCTGTTTGTCACTCACAGCTCAGTCTGACTGGATGATGAGGCCAGGGAGGAATGCGGGGGTGGGCCAGCCCGGCCCGGCTTACAAACATCACACTGACAGACTGTCCACATGACATAGTAGAAGGAGCCTGGGAGCATCAGCGAACTGAGCCTAGTTGTCAAGTTTCAGCAGGCCATGTGGAGTCACGTGTGGGAGGGACGGAAGATGATGGACGGTCACGGGACACACCTTATCTGCAAAGTTAAGTTCTCCTCCCGGTAACTCTGTGAGCTGCATGAATGTGAACAGTGAGCTGGCTAAGGCTGGGGAGGGATATGCAGTGATTGGCAGGAGGGGCCTCCAGTGCCTGACTCAGGGCATGTCTGTGTCATGCTGTCTGTGTTCTTGATCTTGAACTGTGTGTAATCTTACTCTCCTAACAGTATACAATCTGAGTGTATACTTACAGTGTGTGACTAGGTGAGTGTAATTTCACTCACAGTATGGTGTACACGCTTACTGGTGTTACTATATCTATCCACTCACTATAACTTTGTTATCTGTCATTGTGCTTCAAAGCTCTCTGTGGGGGACATCTATTTACACTGTGCTTTCTATGTAGTGAGTGACTGGTCAGACTAATCTCAATGAGCGCTGACTTTGCAGTTTCCTGTCTGAGTTCACTAATGACTAGATTCCTCTTGCACAATTTAGCTGTTACTACTCTCATTTACTGTGTGCCATCTGTACTCAGCAAGTACTGTCAGCTCTCTCTCATTCTGTTCTTGCATACATCTCTTATGCACTTTTATACAGAACTCATAAGGGACAATAAACTCTAGGAAGTAGGAAAGTGGCAGCACAAAACTCACTGCACTAGACATAAGGTGCCTCAAGGTTGTTGTTGTCTCTCACTGTAGGTTGATCACTGTCCCGCCAGGAAAAACAATCACTCAGACTGTGGACACTAATAACCCTGAAAGGGAGTTAAGATACTTTTTTTTTTTTACTGCCTGCTCTAAGTTAAACATTCTTGCATCATAAAGAACATTATCTCACATAATATGAAGTATATATATTATATATATACTTCATATTCTATGAGATAATGTTCTTTATGATGATGCAATAATGCTTTTAACTTAGAGCAGGCAGTAAAAAAAAATCTTAAAACCCATTTCAGGATTATTAGTGTCTGGTGTCTATGGGCGTGCCGCGGTGACATTTAGGGCTGGTCTAAAAATTTTCCAGGGCTGCTTTCCATTCTCAGTCCGACTCTGGGTCAAACGTTTTCTGTAAGTCTTCACAAGGTTGTCACACACTGTTGCTGGTATGTTGGCCCATTCCTGCATGCAGATCTCCTCTAGAGCAGTGATGTTTTGGGGCAACACAGACTTTCAACTCCCTCCAAAGGTTTTCTATGGGGTTAAGATCTGGAGACTGGCTAGGCCACTCCAGGACCTTGAAATGCTTCTTACGAAGCCACTCCTTCGTTGCCCGGGCGGTGTGTTTGGGATCATTGTCATGCTGAAAGACCAATCCACGTTTCATCTTCAATGCCCTTGCTGATGGAAGGAGGTTTGCACTCAAAATCTCACGATACATGGCCCCATTCATTCTTTCATGTACACGGATCAGTCGTCCTGTTCCCTTTGCAGAGAAACAGCCCCAAAGCATGATGTTGCCACCCCCATGCTTTACAGTAGGTATGGTGTTCTTTGGTTGCAACTCAGCATTCTCTCTCCTCCAAACACAACAAGTTTTTTTTTCTACCAAACAGTTCTACTTTGTTTTCATCTGACCACATGACCTTCTCCTAATCCGCTTCTGGATCATCCAAATGCCCTCTAGCATATTTCACACGAGCCCGGACATGTACTGGCTTAAGCAGTGGGACACGCCTGGCACTGCCGGATCTGAGTCCCTGGCGAAGTATTGTGATACTGATGGTAGCCTTTGTTATGTTGGTCCCAGCTCTCTGCAGGTCATTCACTAGGTCCCCCAGTGTGGTTCTGGGATGTTTGCTCACCGTTCTTGTGATCATTTTGACCCCATGAGGTGAGATCTTGCGTGGAGCCCCAGATCGAGGGAGATTATCAGTGGTCTTGCATGTCTTCCATTTTCTAATTGTTGCTCCCACAGTTGATTTCTTCACACCAAGCTGCTTGCCTATTGCAGATTCAGTCTTCCCAGCCTGGTGCAGGTCTACAATTTTGTTTCTGGTGTCCTTCGACAGCTCTTTGGTCTTCACCATAGTGGAGTTTGGAGTGTGACTGTTTGAGGTTGTGGACAGGTGTCTTTTATACTGATAACAAGTTCAAACAGGTGCCATTAATACAGGTAATGAGTGGAGGACAGAGGAGCCTCTTAAAGAAGAAGATACAGGTCTGTGAGAGACAGAAATCTTGCTTGTTTGTAGGTGACCAAATACTTATTTTCCACCATAATATGCAAATAAATTCTTTCCAAATCAGACAATGTGATTGTCTGGATTTGTTTCCACATTTTGTCTCTCATAGTTGAGGTATACCTATGATGAAAATTACAGGCCTCTCTCATCTTCTTAAGTGGGAGAACTTGCACAATTGTTGGCTGACTAAATACTTTTTTGCCCCACTGTAAATGTTTTTCATTGTTCACCCACCACTCAGTTTCCTTATTTGGAGGAGACAATCTAGACATAAGACTGGAGAAGACCGGGCTTGCCGCTGTCATTGTGTGAACAAAAATCTCCATTGTTTGGCATCAGCAGAAATAAGATAAATTGAAAATTAGGGGGCAAGAATGTGGGAAGGTTCAGCTTGTGAAGTCTGCCATGTGCTCTCTCAGTTTTCAAAACTGGAAAATCCAAAACATGTTCTTCCACAATTCAGATCTAGGGACCAATTTATCATGGCTCGAATGGGGCCAAATACCTCTGTTTCTGTGCGAGCCTTCAGGCTCGCCGGAAACAGGAGTCAAGAAGCAGCGGTCTTAAGACCGCTGCTCCTTAACTCTTCTGCTGCCTCTGAGGCTGCAGACATCAATCCGCCCGATCGCATACGATCGGGTTGATTGACACCCCTGATAGCGGTTGATTGCCCGCAAATCTGCAGGGGGTGGCATTGCAGAAGCAGTGGCATTGCTGTCGCCATTTAGCGATGTCTGGTGGACATGATACGCTACAGCAGATCATGTCCGCCAGCCATTGATAAATCGCTCCCCTTGTTTGCATTACTGGTATCTAGTTACTGATTGGTGATTGACAAATATATGACTATTGTTATTGTCTCAGCCAGTGAGTTCAGGTAGCTCCCACTAATGGATTGCTGCTTTTTCAACAAAGGATACCAAGAGAATGAAACAAATGTGATAATCTAATTAAATTGGAGAGTTGTTTAAAACAGTATACTCTATCTGAATCATGTTTATATATCCATTTAATTGCTGATTAATAGAGTGAATATATTTAAAAAAATAACTTCAGTGTGCTTTTAAGGTCCATTTCCAAAAATGTGTTCTTTCAATAATAAGGTCATTAATGTTTTAAGGTGCCAACCAGTACAATGTGTGTTACATGATTGGCAAGACAATCAAAATAATGATTATACATAATCTAGTTTATATTAGGTTTAAATGCCTAAAATGTATCATGTCTTTAATACATCTCTAAATCGTAAAGCAAACACTTAATTACATAGCAAAGCGCATGCAGTCGATTACCGATCTATCTTATTTACCTACAGCTAGAAGTCAAACAGAAATTAAACAAAATAAATAATAAATAAATATGATTAAAGGGATACGAAACCCAACATTTGTTTTCATGATCTAGACAGAGCATGTGATTTTAAATAACTTTATAATTTACTTCTAGTATCAATTTTCTGTTCTCTTTGTATCTTTTGTTGAATAACAGGGACGTATGCTTAGGAGCCTGCTCATTTCTGACGCACAATATGGCATCAGTCTTGCAAGAATAGAATCCATTTATAAATTCACAAGAGGGCAGCACTATTTCCTGTCATGTAGTGCTCCAGATGTCTACCTAGGTAGGTATCTCTAACACAAAGCCAATTTGTAAACAGAAGTAAATTGGAAACTTTTTTTTAAATGGTATGCGCTGTCTGAATCACAAATGAACATTTTTGGGTTTCATATCCCTTTAATAATATTTATTACTTCTGCTTTATTAAAGGGACATTAAACCCTAAAAATGTATTTCATGTTTCAGATAGAGAATACAATTTTAAACAACATTCCAATTCACTTCTATTATCTAATTTGCTTTATTCTCTTGATATCCTTTCCTGAAAAGCATATCTATATAAGTAGCTGCTGATTGGTGGCTGCACATAGATGCCTCGTGTGCTTGGCTCACCCATGTGCATTGCTATTTCTTTAACAAATGATACCTTAAAGGGACAGTCTACACCAGAATTTTTATTGTTTTAAAAGATAGATAATCCCTTTATTACCCATTTCCCAGTTTTGCATAACCAACACTGTTATAATAATATACTTTTAACCTCTGTGATTATCTTGTATCTAAGCCTCTGCAAACTGCCCCTTTTTTCAGTTCTTTTGACAGACTTGCAGTCTATCCAATCAGTGCCAGCTCCCAGATTACTTCTTGTGCACGAGCACAGTGTTATCTATATGAAATATGTGAACTAACACCCTCTAGTGGTGAAAAACTGTTAAAATGCAATCTGAAAGAGGTGGGCTTCAAGGTCTAAGAAATTAGCATATGAACCTCCTAGGTTAAGCTTTCAACTAAGAATACCAAGAGAACAAAGCAAAATTGGTGATAAAAGTAAATTGGAAAATTGTTTAAAATTACATGCTCTATCTGAATCATGAAAGTTTATTTTGGCCTAGACTGTCCATTTAAGAATAAAGCAAATTAGATAATATAAGTAAATTGGAATGTTGTTTAAACTTGTATGTTCTATCTGAAACATGAAATACATTTTTGCGGTTTAATGTCCCTTTAATTTACTTCTGAAACTGATTCCCATGTAGTTTATTTGAATATAATTGTTATGACATTAATAGATTTATAATTAATGTTAAATAAAAATAAGTAATGTCCAGCTACTCTGGTTAAAAAATAAAAAAAAATAGTTTTGCATACATATAATCAACACTTGCACTTTAGCACCTTCATAGCCAGTGGAACTATTTTAATGAACTAAGATCTTCAGATGTACTTTTGCTATTAAAAAATCTTTTGATGATACATTTTATATTGCCTGGTCTTTAGCCTTCAGTCAAGTAAATTAAAATATATGTTAATACAAATCCTACAGGACTACTTGCCCTTAAGGAAAGTACAATAATACTTTATAGAGTGAGATGGGAAATCATATAAACTGTGAGCAAGAATATTTTACAGATATCTAACTGTCAGGGATTAAATCAGGTGGAAGTCGCACAATGTGGTTATTTCATAACATAGAATCCCTATGGAAATTTGAAGTGTTGCTGGTTATTTCGATGTATTTTATATTTTCCTTGTCTCACATGACTGTCATTCAGTTTGTATATATTATTATAGCCTCTCCATTACAATTAATCACCAAAAGTGAGAGATGTAATTGAGATATATTGCACAATGTATTTTTATATAGCTAAGAGAAGTTGCTAAAAATACAATATAAAGAATTCCCTTTCTTCCTGGTTTTTTGTTTTTTTTGTTTTATTTTGTAATAAATGCCATGCATATTTGTTTTTTTCCCCTGTAAGTGCTGATTTTTTATTCATTGCATACTAAAAAAACATATATATTAATGTATCTTGGAGTGGCAATTCATACTATACTCCATTTTGTTTTGTTTTCCATTATTTAATGTATATCTTTTGGGACGTTTGCACTAAATTAAACATGAAACTTGATTTCAAGATAGTTTGCACTGCTAAAAAAATAAAAAAAAATAAAAATAAAAAACAAACATTGAAATTTAAAGGGACATGAAACCCACATTTTTTTCTTTCATGATTTAGAAAGAGCATGCAATTTTAAACAACTTTCTAATTTACTTCTATTATCTAATTTGTTTTATTCTCTTAATATTCTTTGCTGAAAAGCATATCTAGATAGGCTCAGTAGCTGCTGATTGGTTGCTGCACATAGAAACTTCATGTGATTAGCTCACTCATGTGCATTGCTTTTTCTTCAACTAAGGATATCTAATAAACGAAGCAAAATAAATAAAAGAAGTAAATTGGATTGTTGTTTAAATTTCTATTATCTATCTGAATCATGAAAGAAAATTTTTGGGTTTAGTGTCCCTTTAAGTATTCTCTTGGAGCAGTTTCTATAAAGCCTAAACACAAAGCACTCACATTTCTATTAGCAAAGAAATACAATACAAACAGAGTCAAATTGAAGAAACAAGAAACATTAATTGCTTCTACAATATATTTAAAGCATTGCAGTTAGCATATATTAAAGGGATAATAAAGGGACAGTCAAGTAAAAAAAAACTTTTATGATTTCAATAGGGAATGTAATTTTAAACAACTTTTCAATTTACTTTTATCACCAATTTTGCTTTGTTTTCTTGGTATTCTTAGTGGAAAGCTAATTCTATGAGGTTCATGTGCTAATTTCTTAGACCTTGAAGACTGCCTCTAATCTGAATACATTTTGACCACTAGAAGGCATTAGTTCATGTGTTTCATATAGATAACATTGAGCTCATGCACATGAAGTTACCCAGGAGTGAGCACTGATTAGATAAAATGCAAGTCTGTCAAAAGACTGAGATAAGTTGGCAGTCTTCAGAGGCTTAGATACAAAGGTAATTACAGAGGTAAAATGTGTATTATTATAACAATCCGCTAGATTACGAGTTTTGAGCGCTATAGGGAAATTAACGAACTCCACAAAAGCAGCATTCTTTTACCTCCCTATAGCGCTGCTATTACAAGTTTACAAAAAGCAGGCTTGAGCTGGCGATATGGTGGCGTTGAACTCCATACCTCACCCAAATACAAGCGCTGCTTTGACGGGCTCGTGCACAATTTCCCCATAGACATCAATGGGGAGAGCCGCAAAAAAAAAGCCTAACACCTGCGATCACGGAAACAAAAGCACCGTAACGCAGCCCCATTGATGTCTATGGGGAAAGAAAAAAAGTTACATTTAAACCTAACACCCTAACATAAAAACCACGTCTAAACACCCCTAATCTGCTGCCCCTAACATCGCCGCCACCTACATTAGTTATTAACCCCTAATCTGCCACCTCCGATATCGCCGTCACCTACATTAATGTTTTTACCCTTAATCTGCTGCCCTAACATCGCTGCCACCTACATTACAGTTATTAACCCCTAATCTGCTGCCCCCAATGTCGCCGCCACTATACTAGAAATCTTTCAGCCAATAGGAATGTAAGGGAAACCATCTTGGATGACGTCACTTAAAGGGAACCTTCATTTTCCAGTGACGACCGTAAAAAGAGGATGCTCCGTGCTAGATGTCTTGAAGATGGACCCACTCCGCACCACATAGATGAAGATAGAAGATGCCGTCTGGATGAACACTTCTTTCCGCTTGGATGAGGACTTCGCCAGCTGGATGAAGATCGAAGAGGCCTCCTGGATGAAGACTTCTTGCTGCTTGAATGAGGACTTCGTCAGCTGGATGAGGATGGATGTCCGGACTTCGATAACTATAAGTGAATCGTTGAGGGTTAGTGTTAGGTTTAAGGGTTTTTCTGGTGTTTTTTTTTAATTTAGTTTAGGGTTTTGGGCAATGTAAAAGAGCTAAATGCCCTTTTAAGGGCAATGCCCATCCAAATGCCCTTTTCAGGGCAATGTTTAGCTTAGGTTTATTTAGAAAGGTTTTTATTTGGGGGGTTAAGGTGGGTGAGTGGTGGGTTTTACTGTTGGGAGGTGTTTGTATTTTTTTTTTACAGGTAAAAGAGCTGATTTCTTTGGGGCAATGCCCAGCAAAATGCCCTTTTCAGGGCCATTGGCAGTTTAGTGTAGGCTAGGGCTTTTTTATTTTTTTGGGGGGGGGGGCTTTTTATTTTGATAGGGCTATTAGATTAGGAGTAATTCATTTTTATTTTTGATCATTTCGTTTTTTATTTTTTGTAATTTATTGTTTTGTTTTTTTGTAAGTTAGAAAATTGTATTTTAATAATTTAATTTATTTTAATAAATAAAAATTAAGAATGAATAAGAATCAAACAAAATTTGATAATAGAAGTAAATTGGAAATTTTTTAAAAATTGCCTGAATCATGAAAGAAAAATTTTGCACTTTGCTTTTAATAAATTTAACATTTTTAACCTAACCATCCGATGGTTTGTAGTGTGCACTCAACTTGAGCAAAATAGATTAGGTTCACTGAATTATCAACGGCAGATACACGACCTGAGATCAGTGAGCTGATCGCTGTTGAATATCAGTCTACTTGTGTCAACTACTGTTTTAGGACCTCCTCAAAGGTGATCAACAAATTTGGTAACATTATTATCTACATTCTGCAGAATTACGCTATGTGGCACCTTCTGCTTTCTTGCCAATTTACAAGTGGCACGCTAAATTACTTTTTCCCTCACTAACTGTACTCAAAGTAAAAAATGATTGCAACCAGGTTAGCGTGCATTTTACACAGTTAGCGCACAAGCAAAGACCAATGCTTGATAACTTCACGTCTTCGGATAGGAAGGGCTCAATATGTGTATATATGTTTTTATATGTGTATAAATGTATGTATATATGCACATTCATATTTACACATAAAAACATAAAGACTCATGAATAACACATATATAGACATGCATTCAAATTCACATACACATATTAAGACATATATATATATATATACACAGGTAGCCCTCAGTTTACGTCGGGGTTAGGTTCCAGAAGGAATGGTTGTAAATCGAAACTGTTGTAAATTGAAACCCTGTTTATAATGTAAGTCAATGGGAAGTGGGGGAGTTAGGTTCCAGGCCCCTCTCAAAATTGTCATAAGTAACACCTAATACATTATTTTAAAAGCTTTGAAATGAAGACTTTAAATGCTAGACAGCATTATAAACCTAATAAAATAATCACGCAACACAGAATATATAATTAAACTAAGTTAAATGAACAAAAACATTTGCTAAACAGCATTATAAACCTAATAAAATAATCACACTACACAGACTTCACTTACATTTTTCTGCAAACAGTTCTTTCTATGCATTCCAATCTGGACTGAGTTATAAACAGGAAGATCTTGTTCCTTTGAAATGTGTTTGATAGCTCAGGTGTGGTTAAACTGATTAATTTCAGCTTGCTTGGCTTTGCTGCAACACAAGCGGAGAGCTCCACCTACTGGCTATTTCAATAAATGCACTGCTTCTCAATGCTTTTCAATAGCAGTCACATGACTGGAAAAAAAGGTTGTTATTCTGAAATGGTGTAAATTGAACCGTTGTAAAACGAGGGCCACCTGTATATATATATATATATATATATATATATATATATATATATATATATATATATATATATATACACACATTGGAGTCCTTCCCAGTCAAACACTTTGCCATATAATATATCCCTTTTAACCTTTATAAAACATTTTTAATAATTATAATAATAATAATAATATAAAAAAGTATATATATATATATATATATATATATATATATAATGTGTGTGTGTGTAATACGTAATTTTAATGTGTTTTGTGCAACCCTTAAAGTAGCCACACTAATCCTTCTCTGTTTAACGCCCTTTACCATGGACTTGTAATATAAAAAGTCGCAAGCTAATGGAGGCGCAGTCAAGCAATATTGGAAAAACTTTACAAAATTAACAAATATAATACATATATAAAACAGTCTAACAAATGCACAAAAGAAATTGTTGAAAAAGTTCAAGAGGAAAAAAGAAAAAGAAAAATAAGGTAACCTTGTCAGCTTTAATAAAGCGAGACACTTCCCCGAGACAATAATCATTGCAAGGACAACAGCATCTTTTTAAATGTCCTATGTCATGGTTTAGGTGAAAATTTCACACCAAATGGAGCTTGATGCCCCTGTTTCCGCGCAAGCCTTCAGGCTCGCCGGAAACAGCAGTCTAAAGACCGCTGCTCTGAGGCTGCGGACATCAATCCGCCCGATCCTATACGATATATACAATTGGCCGTGAATCTGCAGGGGGCCGTATTGCAAAAGCAGTTCTGGCGAACTGCTTGTGCAATGATAAATGCCAACAGCGTATGCTGTCGGCTTTCATTGATGTCTGTCGGACATGATCTGCTGGACGGATCATGTCGGACAGACCAATGATAAATCATCCCCCATACCGTAAACAATGAAAGGAAGCCTAACAAGTTTTTATTCATTTAGACCATAATACTGGGCACATAAAAGGGTCAATGATTAATATTTAAAATTGCTATGGAGCAGTACAAATGCTATCAATGCACTTAATGAGATCCCAAGCTACACATAATAAGGTGTTAATATTACAGTTTAGTGTACCTGTATGTCTGAGAAGCATTTAAATATTTTAGAGCTAGATTGGAATGCATCATTATTGAGCAACCATTTTAACAGTATTTTTTTCAGTTCTCACATAGGTTAAAAAAAAATGATACTTTTAACTTTACACTTTTATTTGGTCTCTTTATGCAGAAAGGACCTGAGATACATGCTTAGAGTCCCTTATGGTTAATCTTGTACTGAATAAACTTGTATTTACTGAGTGATTTCTTTAGAAAAAATACTAAAAGGATGAAGATGTCAACTTTGTGATAAAAAACAAATGTCATTCTGTGTATATTTTAAAAGGTCATATTTCAAGTATGGTAGAAAAACACATTAGCATTGCACCTATTCAGTGCTGGAGAAAAATTTAGCATCCATATATATATATTTATATTTTTCATTAGAATTAGATATATATTTTGCAGCTGCTGTTAGGCAGTTCAGCTCTTGCTCATAAACCATTCTGCCAGGAATCCTGAGTTTTCAGCATTCTCCTCACAGTGTTGTCAGCATTTGTTAAAGAAAAGAGGGCGACAGCAAACCTCTGACTTATGTTAAAAGTTTAACATCAGGTAACAAGCCCACAAACACAGTTGCACTTACTAAAAAAACAAATGCAAATTGAGTCTTGATAAGTTGTTGCCAGCAATCCTCACACAGTCGTAGGTCTGTTCTGTTCCCCAACTCCAAACTCTGAATCTTCAACGTTAACAACTGAAAATGTCCAAATGTAGCTGGCAGGTGTGTCCCAAATAATGCTCCCCTTAGGGAAAATTTAGCAAGATTTCAGGCAGACAAGATCTCAAGTAGAGAACCTGTCTGCCTGCAATCACCAATTGCAATGCAGCATCATGTGACAACATTTAAATTTGCACAAGAGCGCTGCTTCTTAACCCATCCGCCATCTCTGAGGTGGCGGATAGCAATCATCCTGATTGGATACGATTGGCCACGAATGTGCAGGGGGCGGCATTGCACAAGCATTTCACACTAAATGCTTGTGCAATGTTAAATGCCAACAGCGTATGTTGTCGGCATTTATCAATCATATTCGCCTGCACATTAATAGATCGGCACATAAAGATATAGAATGTGACGTTGTGGAGTGGGCATACCAACAGACAAAATGCATTTATTTGTAATGCTTGGTATTCCGGTAGATCAACATTTGGTTTTACAAGTAAGAATAATTATAAGGCAAGACCTTTGGATATATTTATTTTCAATTGCACTCATAACATTGGAACCATAGCCAAATATGACTATCTGACAATATGGTGAATTTGTTTGAGGATTCAGATGAAAGTTGTATGCAGTGACTCTCAATTTCTATATACAGTATATATCTATATCTGTTTTTATATAGATATTCGGGTAAAGATATATATGTTACAAAAAATAATCATATTTATAGAAACATTTGTTGAAAAATAAAATTAAGATTTTCTTCTAAGTGAAGAGCATAGGAATGTAAAGTATTTCTAGCACGCACTCCTTCAGCTTTAGTATAGTTGATCTAGCGCAGTGTTGGGTTAACACACAGCTGATAATATGACTTTTTGACTTTTTGTAGTGCACTACTAGGGAGGAGTTAGCGTGGTTGCGATATCAGAAGTCATAAGACTTTCGCTTGCACGCTAACTTTTAACTTCAACTTGCAATATGCACACTAACCCGGCCACGCAAATATTTTACTTTCAGTGCAGTTAGCATTTGAGTGAGAAAAGTAATTGTGCACCACTTATAATATGGTTTGTGCATTAGATGGCACTGTTCCATAGATAAGTTGACCTGTAAGGGTATAGCAAGAGTTAATTGGTTGGAGGGGGTTTGGACATTTATGAAGATGCGTTTAAGGACATTGGCCACAAAGTCTATTATATCTTTGATATGGAATACAATGTATTGAACGTTTAAACCAAGAGGGTGCTGCTGCAATATATTAAGTACTAAGCAGCTATTCTTCAACCTTTTGAAAAAAATACTTTCATGGTACAAATATTAAACTTATTTAATGGCATTGTCTTCCTGACTACAAATAGCTGAAATGGCTGTTTTTATCATTTGAACACAATGCTCCCCAATTTAATAATGCCAGGTCGCAAACCTGTCCACCCGGGATCACAGAAAGCGAGTGCTTGTGCAATACTGCTCCCTGCTCACGCTAGCCCAATGTCGCACGTGTTAGAGCTGTCAATCACTGCAGGCGAACATGTCCGGAATGATTTTATTCTGTGCTCCAGATCAGATATCTGAAAATCTTTCTGTTAGGCCTGCTTGAGGACTGGAATTTAAAAACCTTGCACTATACTGTACAACTGCGTATACCAACATTGCAGTCAAATATGTAGATTGCAGAAAAAAAATAAAAGTTCAAGATTAATTGGATCTGGTCTAATTTTCTATTTAAGAAACTTTGGGTTTAGAAATACTTATGCTAATCAATAGGGCTGGAATTACCCATCTATCACATCCCACTGTTCTTTCTATGGCAAAATAGGTTATTAATGCAGCCTTTCCATGATTTGAGCAAGACCCCCACTAAATTCTTTATTGTTATGGTTCTTTGACTTACCTGACAATTCGTTATTGTTGTCCATACAGCCTGAAAAAATATACGAGTCTTCTTCTACTTAATATTTTTGGCAAGATAATTAACAGAACACTGAACATAAGCTTGGTATGCTATAATATGAGGGTTAGATTTTCTGTTCAGGAGCATTATTTAAAACAAAAATCTGACAGCTCTTCAGGGTTCCTCACAAGATTCTAGAAAGGCAAATCTAAGGGTGTTCCCTGCATTTACGGTACAATGCAGAGGTACAGAACGGTATAGCACTACATGATTATGTTCACTTTGGGGTAAATTTAACAAGAGGCGAGCGGACATGATTCTCTGTAGCAAATCATGTCCGCTCGACCTCGCTAAAGGCCGACAGCATACGCTGTCTACATTTAACATTGCACAAGCATTTATAGTAAAATGCTTGTGCAATGCCGCCACCCGCTCACTTGCGGCCAATCGGCCAATAGCAGGGGCCATCAATCATCCCGATCGTATGATTGACGGCCCGAACTCCCGATCGTATCCGTTTCTTAACTTCCCTTTCTGGCGGACTAAAAACAATGGGGCTTTGATGCAGCATTCGCTGCTTAATAAATCGACCCCTTTGTGTCTTGTATTTTTATATATATAACAAAAAATAATAGTAAGCACAATGTATGATTAAAAAACAATGTGAAATAAAATAAAAACTGAACAAACAAACACCTTATAAATTCAGATACTTATATCAAAATAAGTAATCTCCAAAACAGTGAATTCAATATGGATATCAAAAGCAATTCTCTGGATTGTGGCTTGTCACATAGAAGGGTGAGGCAGTATACCGACACAATGGAAATGGAAGACGGAACTATAAGTACACCGGTTGTCCGTGTTTATTACTTTGATCTCATCCCCCTGTATTATAACTAGACGTGTGTTTCATTTTGGCCGAAATTAGTTTTCGGACAAATTTGGGCCGATTCGGACATTCGAATGCATCCAAATTTCTGAATCGGCACCATAACTAAAACCCCAGAAAATTCCGAAAATGAATAAATCAGTTTCCGAATTTTCGGATAAATTATTCATATTCAGAATTTTTCATTGTTCTAATCTAAACCGCAGTTCCCAGACACTAACTAAATCCCTAAATAAAGTTATTAACCCATAAACTGCCACCCCCTGACATCACCGACACTAACTAAACTTATGAACCCCTAAACCGCAGTTCCCCGACATCGCCGACACTAACTAAACCTATTAACCCCTAAACCGCCGTTCCCAAACATCGCCAACACTAACTAAACCTATTAACCCCTAAACCGCAGTTCCGACAGCGATGACACTAACTGAAAGACCAAATAAATGTATTAACCCCTAAACCGCCATTCCCAAACATCGCCAACACTAACTAAACCTATTAACCCCTAAACTGCCTTTCCCAAACATCGCCAACACTATTTAAACCTATTAACCCCTAAACCTAACACCCCCTAACTTTAACATAATTAAAATAGACCTAAATTAAAGTTACAATTATTAACTAATTACTTATTTAAAAATAGCTAGCTACAATATAAATATTTACTAACTACCTACTAAAAAAAAATATACAAACTTACCTGTGAAATAAAAATAAAACCTAAGCTTACTAAAAATAAAAAACTAAGATTACTAAAAAATTAAAACTACAATTACAAAAAATGCTAAACACTTAAATTACAAAAAATAAAAAAACTATCATTACAAAAAATAACAAACAAACTTATCCAAAAAAATAAAAATTATTCCTATTCCTATTGCCCTAAAGTTAACAGCTCTTTTGCAAACAAATAAAAACAACCCCCCCACTAACATTACAAACCCCCAAACCCACAAAATAAAAAAAACTAACTAACTAAAAAAAACCTTATCTACCCATTGCCCTGAAAAGGGCATTTTTATGGGCATTGCCCTTAAAAGGGCATTCAGCTTTTACTGCCCTTGAAAGGCGTTCAGCTCTTTTTCGGCCATAAAATAAAAAAAGTCCTAATAAAAAAACACCCCCAAAAAAACAAATATAAATACCCAACACTAACCCCCTTGTTTGAATCAGCCAATATGAGTGAGAGCTGCTTAAATCCTATTGGCTGTTCAAATCCGCCAATAGGATTTAAGCAGCTCTAATTTCTATTGTCTGATTTTAATTTTTCAGCCAATAGGAATGCAACAGTACCCCAATATAAAAGGGGTACCTTGCATTAAATCCGCAGTGTGCGGCGAATGATCGCATGAAGAGAACCTCCACCTCGGACCGATGGACCTCTGCCTCCGTGCATCGACCGCTCTGCCTCCAAAGAGATGAAGAAGATGCCGGTCCCGTGATGGATGAAGATGGAGCCGTCTGGATAAAGATGCTTTGCCGCTAGGATACTTCAGCAACTGTAAGTACTGATTTTGAGGTTAGTGTTCGTTTTTTTGGGGGGGTTTGGGGTGTTTTTTTTTTTTTTCATTAGATTAGGCATTTTTTATTTTTAATGGGCTGAAAAAGAGCTGAATGTCCTTTTAAGGGCAATGCCCATACAAATGCTCTTTTCGGGGCAATAGGTAGATTAGGTTTATTTTTATTTTGTGGGTTTGGCGGGTGGGGTTTGTAATAGGGGATGTTTGTTTTTATTTTTTTGCAAAAGAGCTGTTAACTTTAGGGCAATGCCCTACAAAAGGCCCTTTTAAGGGCCCTTGGTAGTTTATTATAGATTAGGGTTTTTTATTTGGGGGCATTTTTTTTTTTTTTTAAATGGGGTATTAGAATAGGAATAATTTTAATTTTTTTGGATAATTTTATTTGTTATATTTTGTAATGGTAGTTTTTTATTTTTTTGTAATTTTAGTGTTTATTATTTTTTGTAATTGTAGTTTTAATTTTTTAGCAATCTTTTGCCTAGATTACGAGTTTTGCGTTAGCCTTTAAAAACAGCGTTGAGAGGTCCCAACGCTGCTTTTTAACGCCCGCTGGTATTACAAGTCTGTCAAGTACAGGTGTACCGCTCACTTTTTTCCACGACTCGAGTATACCGCAAATCCCCTTACGTCAATTGCGTATCCTATCTTTTTAATGGGATTTTCCTAACACCGGTATTACGAGTCTTGGAAAAAGTGAGTGGTACACCCTCTCCTGTCAAGACTCCTACCGCATTTAATAGTCAGTAGTTAAGAGTTTTATGTTACGGTGTTAGCCCATAAAACTCTTAACTACTGACTATTAAGTGCTAAAAAGTACACTAACACCCATAAACTACCTATTAACCCCTAAACCGAGCCCCCCCCCACATCGCAAACACTTAAGTACATTTTTTAACCCCCTACATCGCAAACACTTAAGTACATTTTTTAATCCCTAATCTGCCGACACTGTAATAAATATATTAAGCCCTAAACCGCCGCACTCCCACCTCGCGAACACTAGTTATATTTTATTAACCCCTAATCTGCCGTCCCTAACATCGCAGACACCTACCTACATTTATTAACCCCTAATCTGCCGCCCACAACGTCGCCACCACTATATTAAATGTATTAACCCGTAAATCTAAGTCTAACCCTAAACCTAAGCCCCCCAACTTAAATATAATTTAAATAAATAGAAATAAAATAACTACAATTAACTAAATTAGTCCTATTTAAAACTAAATAATTACCTATAAAATAAACCCTAAGATAGCTACAATATAATTAATAATTATATTGTAGCTATTTTAGGATTTCTTTATATTTTACAGTCAAGTTTGTATTTATTTTAACTAGGTAGAATAGTTATTAAATAGTTATTAACTATTTAATAACTACCTAGCTAAAATAAGTACAAATTTATCTGTAAAATAAACCCTAACCTAAGTTACAATTACACCTAACACTACACTATAACTAAATTAATTACCTAAATTAAATTAAACTAAATTACAATAAAATAAAATAAAGTGCAAAAAAAACACTAAATTACAAAAAATAATAAACTAATTACAAGAATTTTAAACTAATTACACCTACTCTAATCCCCCTAATAAAATTGAAAAACCCACCAAAGTAAAAAAAACCCTAGCATATACTAAATTACAAATAGCCCTTAAAAGGGCCTTTTGCGGGGCATTGCCCCAAAGTAATCAGCTCTTTTACCTGTAAAAAAATTACAATACCCCCCAACATTAAAACCCACCACCCACACACCCAACCCTACTCTAAAACCCACCCAATCCCCCCTTAATAAAACCTAACACTAACCCCTTTAAGATCACCCTACCTTGAGACACCTTCACCCAACCGGGCAGAAGTCCTCAGCAAATCCGGCAGAAGTGGTCCTCCAGATGGGCAGAAGTCTTCATCCGATCTGGACAGAAGAGGACCTCCTGACGGGCAGAAGTCTTCATCCAGGTGGCATCTTCTATCTTCATCCATCCATCCGGAGTGGAGCGGGTCCATCTTCAAGCCAGCCGACGCGGAGCATCCTCTTCCAACGACATCCAACTGAAGAATGAAGGTTCCTTTAAATGACGTCATCCAAGATGGCATCCCTTGAATTCCAATTGGCTGATAGGATTCTATCAGCCAATCGGAATTAAGGTAGGAAAAATCCTATTGGCTGATGCAATCAGCCAATAGGATTGAGCTCGCATTCTATTAGCTGATTGGAACAGCCAATAGAATGCAAGCTCAATCCTATTGGCTGATCCAATCCAATCAGCCAATATGATTTTTCCTACCTTAATTCCGATTGGCTGATAGAATTCTATCTGCCAATCGGAATTCAAGGGACACCATCTTGGATGATGTCATTTAAAGGAACCTTCATTCTTCAGTTGGATGGTAGGTTTTTTTTCAGCCGAAACTGCCCCGTTGATTCCTATGGGGAAATCGTGCACAAGCACGTTTTGCCAGCTCACCGCTACCGTAAGCAACGCTGGTATTGAGGTGAGATGTGGAGCTAAATTCTGCTCTATGCTTACTTTTTTGCGGATAACGCCGGGTTTAAAAAAACCTGTAATACCAGCGTTGTTTGTAGGTGAGCGGTGAGCTGAAACTAAGCGTTAGCACCGCACAGCCTTACCGACAAAACTTGTAATCTAGCCGTTAGGTTTTTTTATTATTAGTAATGTTAGGTTTTTATTTTTAGTAATGTTAGGTTTTATTAGTGTAAGTTGAAATTATTTATTGGACTAATGAAAACGAAACAAATTTTTTAGAGTTGCACATGTCTAATTAGAACCCTGAGTGACTTAAGCCTTGTTACTTTGTTTTAAGTTGTTTTTATGTAAAAATATTGGGGCCCATTTATCAAGCTCCGGATGGAGATTGAGGGCCCATGTTTCTGGCAAGCCTGCAGTTAAAGACTGCTACTCCGTAACCTGAGCAGGTGGACAGACATCGCTGCAATTCAACCCGATCAAGTACGATCGGGTTGATTGACACCCCCTACAGGGGGCGGCGTTGCACCAGCAGCTCACAATGCTGAATACGGAGAGAGTATTCCTCTCCACATTCAGCGAGGTCTGGCGGACCTGATCCTCACTGTCAGATCAGGTCCGCCAGACCTTTTATAAATATCCCCCATTGTATCAGTGTATAATAAAGCATTCAAGAAACTGATCCTGCAGTGCCACTGGGTTATTAACAATGCCAATGAATCTGAGAGCTGGATTTAAAGGGACAGTATACTCCAATTTTAATATAACTGCATGTAATAGACACTACTATAAAGAATAATATGCACAGATACTGATATAAAAATCCAGTATAAAACCATTTAAAAACGTACTTAGAAGCTCAAAGTTTAGCTCTGTTAAAAAGGTAGTTGGAACACTCATTTTAATTGGGAAATAACAGACACTCCCCCCCTCCCCTGCATATGAAAATACTCTTTACACAAACAAATGCAAGCTGGAGTAGGTATACCTCAGTATTCTCCTAAAACTTTGGGGCTTGATTAGGAGTCTGAAAATCAGAGCAATGTTATTTAAAAATAAGCAAAATTATACATTTATAAAAAAACAAAAAAAACTGTATGGGCTATATAATTGGATCATCTACAAAACATTTATGCAAAGAAAACTCAAGTGTATAATGTCCCTTTAAGCTCTACAGTATTTGAGTACCACGTTGCTATTGTTGAAGACATTTATCAGCTGTGCAGTATTACGCTATGAAATATATTTCTTTTCTTTTGAGGATAACTATTTGAAGACTACCATTTGAACTATCTTGCTTTTGATATCCATATTGAATTCGCTGTTTGGAGATTACTTCTTTTGATATAAGTATTTTAATTTATATGGTGTTTGTTCTCTTTTTATTTTATTTTTATATAAATAGACTTCAGATTATGTTATTTATTATAGTATACTTACACCATGTACTTTTATTATGTATTTTAATGCATTAAGATTTTGTATACAGCAGTGTACATTGGAGTCACTAGTGGGGCAATACTTATGTTATGTTCTAAGTATAATTCATAAACGAAATGGAACAGTGCATGCTGGGAGAAGTAGTTTTATAGCATTTAGAGTGGGTCCCTGTCTGTTTTTATTAAAGGGATAGTCTAGTCCAAAACAAACTTTCATTATTCAGATAGGTCATGTAATTTAAACAATTTTAAATTTCAAATTGACATCTATCACCAATTTTGCTTTGTTCTCTTAGTATTTTTATTTGAAAGCTAAACCTAGAAGGTTCAAATGCTAATTTCTTAGCCCTTGAAGACCGCCTCTCATCTCAGGGCATTTTGACAGTTTTTCACCACTAGAGGGTGCTCATGTGTTTCATATAGATAACACTATGCTCACGCACGTGGAGTTCCTAGAAGCCAGCACTCATTGGCTAAAATGCAAGTCTTTAAAAAGCACTAAGATAAGGGGGGCAGTCAGCAGAGGCTTAGATACAAGGTTGTCACAAATGTAAAAATTGTATTAATATAACTGTGTTGGTTATGCAAAACTAGAGAATGGGTAATAAAGGGATTATTTATCTTTTAAAACAATAAATATTCTGGTGTAGACTGTCCCTTTAACTGACAGTTTGCTTTAATCTGTTTTGTGGTGGCTAGAATAATAAATATAATCAAATTGGAATGAATAAATTCTCACAAGATATTAGCTACACCTACACATAGACCTTACCATACACAGTGGCACACAGGAACACCAACACAAATACACTAATATTAATTTATATGTGTATGCACAAACAGATACAAAAGTAGAAATATACATGTTGCTTCTCATTTTGGTTGAGAGGAGGTGGGTAAGGTATCTGTCTCTGTCTGGAGATTTTCACAAGGCCAGGACTAGTAAGAAGTTGTAGCGGATGAGTCAGACACTTTGATATAGATAAGATAGATAAGATAAAATAGATAAAATAGAATAGATAACATAGATTAAATAGATTAGATAGACAGACAGAAGTTGGGATTAGCGTGGCTCCCCCAGGTTTAAAGGTAAGTATAATACTGCAGGGGACACTTTTTCCTATGCAGTAGAGGAACATTTACATTCCTTTTTAACTAAAACAAATGTAAATGTTACTGAATATTAATCAAAACAAATACTGAATAGTGCAGTAAACGAATATTCTGAAAAACACATTTTTCCGAATATTTGTTACGAACGATTAATCGGAAATTAATTATTCTACTCTTTATGACTTATATGAATAATGTATATTTAAAAGACACATATTTAAAGAGGACACTTCATAGTTGCTGGGACATAATACATCTTTTAACAAGAGGTTAAAGGGACAATGAACCCAATTTTTTTTCTTTTGTAATTCAGATAGAGCATGCAATTTTAGACAAATTTCTAGTTTACTCCTACTATCAAATTTTCTTCATTCTCTTGGTATCTTTATTTGAAAAGCAAGAATGTAAGTTTAGATGCCGGCCCATTTTTGGTGAACACCCTGGGATGTCCTTGCTGATTGGTCAGCACCACAAAACAAGTGCTGTCCAGAGTTCTAAACCAAAAGTTGCCTGGCTCCTTAGCTTAGATGCCTTCTTTTTCAAATAAAGATAGCAAGAGAACGAAGAAAAAATTATAATAGGAGTACATTAGAAAGGTGTTTAAAACTGCAAGCTCTATATGAATCACAGAAGGAAAAATGTGGGTTCAGTGTCCCTTTAAATAGGCAAGCTAGAAAAAAAAACTTGCTACAGCATCCTCTTTTCTGTTTGGGAGGAAGAGAGTGAGTAGAACAGTTCCTGGTCTGTGACAGAGATTGGGACAGATGATGTTGGAGACTTTGGATAGTCATCTGACATACCATTATGCCATAGTACTTGTGCTGAGGTATTTTGTTCTGAGATTAGTGGGTTAATTGTTATACTTATAATCCAATGTAAGAAAATGTTCATAGTACCTGCCATAGTTGAAGATTATAACCTTTACTGCCTTATAACCATATGTTTGAATCATATGCCACCTTACCAACACTGGCCGTACCAGTTGGATGAGGCACATGGGATCTAGTTATGAGTTGTTTTGGTTCTTCACAATTTGCTGAAAATCTGCCTTGTAGATTTTTTGGTTGCTCCTGGTTTGGGAGATGATAGGTATGTAGGCTATTCAACTTAAAGACCTTTGCTTGCTAACCCATTTCATAGCTCTGGACTGAAGTCATTTTTAGACATTATGGGGCATATTTATCAAACACTGTATGGAGCTTGATGCCCGTGTTTCTGACGAGCCTTCAGGCTCGCCGGAAACACATGTTATGAAGCAGCGGTCTAAAGACCTCTGCTCCGTAACCTGTCCGCCTGCTCTGAGGCAGCGGACAGACATCGCCAGAAATCAACCCGATCGAATACGATCAGGTTGATTGACACCCCCTGCTAGCTGCCAATTGGCCGCAAATCTGCAGGGGGCGGCATTGCACCAGCAGTTCACAAGAACTGCTGGTGCAATGATAAATGCCAAGAGTATATGCTGTCTGCATTTATCGATGTGCAGCGGACATGATCGGATCAGCGGATCATGTCCGCTCGCACAATGATAATTCGGCCCCTATTACTCTTTTAATTTAAATTACAATTTCAGGGTTCTTATATGATAGGGGGCGCCCTAAGTGATATCAATATATCAAACCTAGTAAGTTTGTGTGGTGAACAATAAATCAATAAAATTATTACTTTAAATCAAAATTTATGCTAGATATCACACCTAAATAAAAACAGTAGGTAATGTTGCAATAATACAAAAATACAAATAAAAAGTCTCTGGAGATTAAATGTGGAAGGTGGTCTTTGGGCAGCAATCTGTAAAGAACCCGGCCTGGATCCTATAGGGATGATCTAAAATATAGAAAGAGACAGATGCGCCACATGGCCCAATATTGTTTGTTCAAATACAATAATTAGATTCTAGTCGTGTTAGTATACACTCACAATTTGGATAGCACCTCAATTAGTGCAATAGGAGCAGTCTGGGATCAAACACAGTCACCCAGCAGACCGACCTCTAGGGTAGATGGAGTTAATCTGTAGTGGAAATATAAAGAGACACAAGGGTGCCTACATGGCCTAGTACAGTTTGATCCCAAGATATATTACTCTATCAAGGTAATATACTCACAATTGGTAAAGCATCTCCAGTGATGCAAATCAGGCAGGATGGGGTCAATACAGTCACCCAACAGACTATGACAGGGTTCCCTCAGGAAGCAAACAGCAAACGGTCCCAATGAAGGCCAAGGTATGGTCCAAATAATGCACAAGAGCAAGTGTTTTATAATAAAAGATATATTTACTATATAAAAACAAGTAAAAACAAGCGACGCGTTTCTCAGCACACAGGCTGTTTCCTCAGGCTCAGTTAAGCCTGAGGAAACAGCCTGTGTGCTGAGAAACGCGTCGCTTGTTTTTACTTGTTTTTATATAGTAAATATATCTTTTATTATAAAACACTTGCTCTTGTGCATTATTTGGACCATACCTTGGCCTTCATTGGGACCGTTTGCTGTTTGCTTCCTGAGGGAACCCTGTCATAGTCTGTTGGGTGACTGTATTGACCCCATCCTGCCTGATTTGCATCACTGGAGATGCTTTACCAATTGTGAGTATATTACCTTGATAGAGTAATATATCTTGGGATCAAACTGTACTAGGCCATGTAGGCACCCTTGTGTCTCTTTATATTTCCACTACAGATTAACTCCATCTACCCTAGAGGTCGGTCTGCTGGGTGACTGTGTTTGATCCCAGACTGCTCCTATTGCACTAATTGAGGTGCTATCCAAATTGTGAGTGTATACTAACACGACTAGAATCTAATTATTGTATTTGAACAAACAATATTGGGCCATGTGGCGCATCTGTCTCTTTCTATATTTTACAATTTCAGGGTGTTTGTGTGTGTGGGGAGGGGGTCTGTGTGATACCCACACATCTTGTTTTTCAGCAAACCAAGAGCTTTTAGATAATCGCTTTTCAGAAATATCTAAAAATTGCAACAACAAACACACCACACAGAATATAAAACACAGTGATAACAGAAAGTTGTGAAAGAAGAAACATTCCATTAAAGAGGTTTGTTGTTTAATGGAAGTCGTTGAACACAAGAACTAGAACACTTGATTAACAAATGTACCTAGCCTCTTAATCCATTTATTTATTCTAGCAATAATAAAGCTAGAATGAAATCTAATTCCAAAAATACATATTTTATAATATTATAGCATTGTTTTTACACCTTGATTATCTTAAAGTCATAACAATTTATACATTCATGGGGAGGGACTATTTTCTTGTCCTTTTATACAATATCTCATTTGGACACCCAATTGTTTTTTATTGTATTTACCTCATAAAAGCTTTAAATGTAAATCGTATCCAAATCTAGATATCTACATAAATGAATTGATTGAATAAAAAAAAAAATCCCAGTATGTTAAAGGGATAAGAGAGTCAAAATTAAACTTGCATGATTTAAATAGAGCATATCATTTTTTTTTTTTTTAAATGTATTTTTTATTGGAGGTAAAATTATGAACAAAAATTCAGAGATACAATACATACCAGCCGTATGAAGTTTAACACAACAAAATCTTATCCAATCAGACATAACTGAAAAAATACAGTTCTAAACAACTTGAACTTTCTGTGTCAGATAGAATGTTACAATTCCTCTCTATCCGGATGTCTTATCTGTTACCTCCAATCTTTTTCCTCTTTTATACTAATTTTTATTCAGTTTTGAGTTTGCAACATAAACAATAATCAACAATTCTCAGGAGAAATACATATACAAAAAATAAGAAAGAGAGGAGGTCTCCTATTAACACATAGATAGTTAAAGGCACATACTTTTTTAAACCAAGTTTCAGTTTAACCGTTATCTATCCGACCTCTGCGGGAAGAGGGGGATGGGGGGGGGCGGAACAGAGGGAAAGCGAGAGAGAGAAAGAGGGAGAGAGAGGGGGGGAGAGAGAGACAGAGGAAAAAAAAAAAAAAGAAAGAGAAAAAAAAAAAAAAAGGGAGAAAAAAAAAAAAAAGGGAAAAAAGAAAAGGGGGAAAGCCTTTCTTACCAACATCCTAATAAGACTGTCTCTGTATTTCTAAGGGGGTATATTAAATTATCTATTTCTTTCTGAGGGAAGATTTTGATGAATCTAGACCATTTCTGAAAAAAGAGAGTTATGTCTCTTTCGGAAGCCAGAGTTATGTCCAGCTGCTCGATGAGACATTGCTTTTTCATGTAGTTTTTAACTTCTGATATACTCGGGATTGAAGTGTTTCGCCATTTATTAAAAATTAAATTCCTTGCAGCCAGAATTGTCATATTTAATATTTTTTTAGAGTTATGAGTGGACGGGGGTTCAACAAAAAAAATTACTTCTGCCAAGGAGAGAGAGAAAGGCGAAATTTTCAGCACCCTAGTAAGCCAAAATTCTAATTTCCTCCAAAACTGCATTAATCGGGGACAGGTCCATATCATATGAACTAGGTCCGCCGCTGGAAGGGAACATTTTGGACACATATTAAAATTGAAGTTATGCCATTTAAATCCTTTGAGCGGGGTATAATAAGTTCTATACAATAGCTTGATATGTGATTCCCTCCAGCTAGCAGACAAGGTAGTTTGTGTTATTATAGCTATAGACTTTTCAACCTGGTTGGGGTCTATGTCTAGATCTTGCGATAGTAAATTCCATTTTTGCGTTATATACTCCAGATTAGATTCACCTTTCTGGCTGACCAGCAAATTGTACCAAGTTGAGATGGAGAATAGGTTATTTTTAACCAGAATAGGCCAGTTATCTAGTTTCCCCCAAGACCAGGACCAGCCATATTTACTAATAAGCGAGAAAAGATAATGCCTAGCCTGTAGGTACGCAAAGAAGTCTTTGTTGCTTAGTTCGAATTCCTGTTTTAAGGTCTCAAAAGTTTTAATTAGGCAGGCCTCCTGATTTATAAATTGTGTGAGATAAGTCAATCCGAGGCTATTCCATCTCTGGAAGACCTGCGATTGGGTACCTCTTTGAAATTCCGGGTTGCCACATAATCCTTGAAATCTCGGAATAGATAGGTCTATGTCTAATTTATGTCCTAATTTTCTCCAAGCTTGTAAAATTGTATATATAGAACTAAGGCATTTCACTTCCTTAGGAATCAGGTGTAATGGGCAGTGGATTAACACTGTAGGCTTATACGGATATAATATGTTCATTTCAAGAGTGTTATTCGTGAAATAATTCTTATTTAATAGCTAGTCTATCACAGTTCAAGCTAAGAAGACCAAGCTGTAACTACTGAGGTCTGGTAAAGCCATGCCACCGTATCTCCTGGGTAGATGCAATCTAGAGATCGAAATTCGGGGCCTTTTGCATCTCCATAGGAAGTACCGAAGGGCCTTACACAGGCTCTTCCAGTCTTTAGTTTTCAAGATTACTGGTACATTTTGTAAAGGGAAGAGGATCTTGGGAAGAAGGACCATCTTGAAAAGAGCAATTCGACCCGTCAATGAGAGGGGGAAATTTTGCCAGTTCCTCATATACTCCTTTACCTTAAATAGGACTGGAGAGATATTAAGATCATACCACTCTCGTGGATTGGGGGAAACATTAATGCCTAAATATCTGAAGTGAGATCTAACCTCATTGAAAGGTAAGTCAGTCATAGACGTCTCACTTTTCCTAATCCACATTAATTCTGATTTGGTCAGATTAATTTTATAACCCGTGAAGGCTCCAAAAGAATTTGTAATCGAAAGTAATTTGGGGATATTGGATCTGGTATTTGAGACGTAGACCAGTACATCATCGGCATACAGAGCAATTTTTTGTTCCACTGACCCTATCTTAATACCTTGGAGATCTTTTCTTATTTTAAGAGCAAGAGGCTCAATGGCTAGGTCAAAGAGCAAAGGAGATAAGGGGCAGCCTTGTCTGGTGCCCCTTTGAAGTTTAATTGGACCAGATTCTAGCTGATTAATAGAGAGCTTGGTTGAAGAGTTTTCACAGAGATTTTTAATAAAATGTACAAAGTTATCCTTAAAACCAAAGGATAGCAAGGAAGACAAAATATGCTGATGATGTACTGAGTCAAACGCCTTCTCTGCGTCTAAGGCTACTACCGCCAGATCCACTTGATCTTGAGATGGTGTTTCCACAGAGTTATTAAAATAGTCAAGGATCAGAAAGAGTTCTCTGATTTTAGCTGTTAAGTTGCGTTTGTTTAGAAACCCCGCCTGGTCCTCATTAATGAGAGGCCCAATCTCACTCTGTAGTCTTTTAGCTAGGATCGAGGTCAATAGCTTGTAATCAGAGTTTAATAATGCTATGGGCCGATAAGCCTCCTTTTTTAGAGGATTTTTACCTTGCTTTAAGATCAGTGAGGTCGTAGAGGCAGAGAAGGATATAGGAATAGGGTTCCTTTCTATGTAGAAGTAATTAAAGAGTGTTTTTAAGTGTGGAGTAACAGTCGATGCCAGTAACTTATAAAACTCATTGGGCAATGAGTCCGGCCCAGGAGCTTTGTCTGATCGAAGTTCCTTAATGGTTTGAAGGATCTCTTGATCCGATATAGGGGTGTTAATTTTATTTACTGCCTCTTCCGTAAGAACTGGGTGGTCCAGGCCTTCCCAGAAACCTCTTGAAGCTACCATATCAGATCCCCTAAAGGAATAAATTCCTTTATAGTAATCTGAGAAAATTTCTAATATTTCTTTCGAATCCGTGATCAAAGAGTCAGATTCTAGCAATGAGTCAATTGAAGAATTCCCTTGTACATTCTTATATAGACTAGCCAAGAATTTACCGGCCTTGTCCCCATGGCGATAGAACTTTGCTTTAGATCTTAAGTCGGCTTGGACCGTATTGTGGATCAGTAAGGTATCTCTCTCTCTCTTGGCATTAGAATATTGTCTCCAATTCAGAGGGGTGGGATGGGATAAATATCTGTTATAAGAATTAGTCAAGGCTTTGAATGCTTGATTTTGTCTAAGATTGGTTTTCTTTTTCAGTTTGACCATATATGCAATAATCTCCCCCCTCATTACGGCTTTACCCGCTTCCCATAAAGAAATTGGATTATTGACTGAGCCCAAATTTAAAGAGAAAAATTCATTCATTTTATTCATTAGCCAGTTTTTAAACTTTAAATTGCATGATAAAAATTTTGGGAAAAAAAACCGCCGTGAGGGGTGCATTTTACCACAGATAGGGATCTCTAATAGGATTGGGGCATGGTCTGAAATAGTTATTTGTGCAATCTTAGTAGTAGAGCCTATCTTTATAACTTTATCACTAACTAGAAATAAATCTATTCTTGAGAGAGAGTTGGCGTTTCTGGCCTTGCACGTATAGTCTCTTTGATCTGGATGTTGTAATCTCCATAAATCTTTAAGAGCCAAGTTACTCTCTAAGGTTCTAAACATTCTGGCCTCTAGCTTATTTCTCTTAGATTGCGAACAGGTATTTTTTTTCCCCCTATGCCTGTCAATGGGTATTCGAGGTACCATATTGAAGTCCCCTGCTAAAATGACAATCCCTTCCCCCATTTGTAAAATATTAGTTTGGACCGAGTCCCAAAATTTAGAATCAAAGTTGTTGGGGGCATAGATATTACAGAGTATATAGACAGAATTTGCCAGCTTGATCTTTAAAATTAAAATTCTACTATTTGAGTCAAGATATTTCGCTAATATTTCGTAGGATAGTCTCTTCCCCAATAAAATAGCCACTCCCCGCTTCCTACCAATGCTAGGTACATAGAATACCTCTTTCACCCACGAGGTTTTTAGTTTAATCGATTCATCTGCATTGAGATGAGTCTCTTGTATGAAAGATATATCGGTATTATGTTTCCTCAGCTGCGAAACTATAGCCTTGCGCTTTATTGGGGAGGAGATACCCCCAACATTCCAGGACGTTAAAATAAATTTACCTCTTTTAGACATCGCTTAAAAAGAAGAATTGAGGATAGGAAAAAATAATTAACATGTAAACAAATAATAACATGATGGATTTAAAGGAGAGAGAAGAAGAGAGAGAGAAAAAAAAAAGGAAGAGAAAAGAAAAAGGGGGAAACAAGAGAAGGGGGGAAATTTTCCCTCCTCTCTCCTATCTCTCCCTCTCCCTCTTAAAAGAAAAAATAAATGTATTGCCTCCCCATCCTCGTCCCCAGAAAGGTAGTTCTCCTTAAGAATTAATACAGAAAAAGAGAAAAAAACAGAACCAATCATTTTTGTTTATCAGAGATATGAGTAAGTGTACTTTTTAGACTACTAATAAACCTGTTATCCTATTTAACAACTTTTTCCATAAGAAACTTCTCTGCCTCCGCAGCGGTCTCATAAAAATATATGTGGCCCTGAAATTCTATTTTAAGTTTGGCCGGGTATAATACAGTAGCAGAAATGCCTTCTTTAATTAGTCTGCCGCATATTGGGGTGAGTTCTCTTCTTTTCAGAGAGGTAGCATATGCGAAGTCTTGAAAGATTGATATTTTAGTCCCGTCCAGAAGCACAGGCAAATTCTTACGTGATAATTGCATGATTCTGAGCTTATCTTGATAGCTCAAATATCGTACAATTATAGGTCTGGGCCTAGCTTTGTTTCCTTCTACGTCCCTTATTCTCCCTAGTCTATGGGCTCTCTCTATTACCAGGGGTAGCAACTCTTGTGGGAAGTTTAATAGCTTAGGGAGAGTTTCAGCTGCAAATTTCTGAAGATCTAAATAATCTGAAGTTTCAGGGACCCCTATTATCCTGACATTATTCCTTCTTGATCGATTTTCTAGATCTTCGATCTTGTTCTGTAATTCCCTGATAGAGCTAGTATTTGCCTGTATTTTAGTGCTTTGAACTGATGTGAGATCTTCGAGGCCAGAGACTCTTTGCTCCGCTTCTTCGATTCTCATCGTAAATTGTTTAACCTCATTAGCGAGCAAGTTAAGATCTTGTTTTATTTCTATCCGAAGTGATTCAAATTTTGGGTTTAGAGCTTCCAAGATACTATTCACTAGCCCTTGCGAGTCTGTGCCCATACTGAACCCTCTGGTAGAACTAGGTTCAGGGTGCAGTTCAACCGAGGTTTCTAACGGGGCTTTGTTCTTCCTATCCTTGGCTCTGGAAGCCATGGCCGGTGGAGTGCTTTTGTGAGTGGTTAGTGGATTTAAAAATCTATCCATAAATAAGTGCGGCTAAGGACTAAAGTGAGGAGTGAGTGGAAGGGGGAAAAAAAAGAAAAAAGGGGGAGGAGGGGGGGGCAGAACGGGGTAGAGGGAGAGAGAGAACCAAGTGGTCAATCCCCCCCTTCCTCCGTCTCCCTCCCTCGCTCCTGTGAGGGAGAAAAAGTGTGCTGTGACTTAAGGTGATAATAACGCAGTGAATTCAGGTGGATAAGTGTCTAAGTGAAGAGAAAAAAAAAAAAAAAAAAAAAAGGGGGGGGGAAGGAGGTGAAGAAAAAAGTGAAGGGTCCAAAAAAAAAATAAAGAAGTGTTCTAGTAGTAGGTGTGAAGAAAAAGAGTGATCTAGGCCGACCAGGGTTATTCTCTCCCAGAAAATAAATTATAAGATTACTACGTTTAAGCTAGAGCAGAGCCCTTAGAGCATATCATTTTAACACACTTTTAAATGTACTTCTGTTTTCAAATGTGCTTCATTATCTTGGTATCCTTTATTGAAAAATAATATGCGCATATCCCACACTAGTGGGAGCTAGCTGCTGATTGGTGCCTGCACACATTTGTCTCTTGTGATTAGCTAACTAGATGTGTTCAGCTAGATTACAGTAGTGCATTACTGCTCTTTTAGCAATAGATAACAAAAGAATGAAGCACATTTGATAATAGAAGTAAATTGGAAAGTTGTTTCAAATTGTATTCATTATCTGAATCATGAAAGAAAATGTTGGGGTTTCCTGTCCCTTTAAATAATCTGCAAGGGCATATTTGTTGTAAAAAGAGCTGCAATCAATTTTATCAGATTGATGATAACATTCAATACCACATAAGTCCTATGATTTTTAATGGGAATAATAGCTTGTTTTTTTTTGTTAATAACATTTTGTAATATATGTAAATGTTTTATGCCAAAGCTATTCAAATATATTCTTTAAAAAAAGAAACAAAAAAAACTTAAATAAACCTACTGCTTTATTTGACATCTTTGCTATTTTCTATCCAGAATACAGTTTTATAAACAACAAATTACAAATAGCTATAATTTAAACCATGTGTCTTGGAATCTGTCCAGTTGTAGATGCCATTTAAATACATAAATGGATTTTTTACAAATAGGTTGTGCTTTGTGAAAATGTTTTATTTGCTTTAAATGAACATAAATTAAAATAGATGACAAATATTATGTTTGGAGAAAAAAAAGTTGATAAAAAGGTAAGAAAAAAAATACATACATTGATTAGTATTCCTGCTAGGTTGTTGAAAACAACAATTACTGGCTTTCTAAATGCTCTTTTCTCTGTGATTTTCCATTAAATAGAGGATTTAGTGTAAAATTTACATTTCCTTTAAGAGCTTAAGAATTTTTCTGTCTGAGTGCTTCCAACCAAGCCCCAACGGCATTCTGGTTATCCATTGTTAGTTTAGTTTACTGCAAATTCCAAGATGCTGCTTTAAATCCTTTGGAGAGCTTCTCTTATCACATGGTCTATCCCAACTCTAGAATTATCAATCCCCTTTAAATCCTGTGTGGTTTAACTATTTCATATTCTTTTTTTCATGTTACTGATATAGATTTTCTTTACTTAAAATATATTTTTATTCCAGTATACATTTATTGTATTTTTCAATATATATCTTTATATATATAAATAAATAAATAAATATCCCAAACGAGCCCAGCACACTTCAGCATAAAACAGCTACTGGGGTGCTCATCAAAATAGTAATATAAAAGTCCAAAAGTGGAAAGCACTCAGCTGGATTTGTATACCAAACTTCTTTTATTGTTTAAACGTTTTCTGGGTCTTCCCCATCCTCAGATACCAACATATATATGTATATACGTATATATATATATATATATATATACACACACACACACACATATATATATATATATATATATATATATATATATATATATATATATATATATACACACACACACATATATATAAATATATATATATATGTATATACACAGTACATACACATATATACTATATATATATATATATATATATACACATACACACACACATGCATACATATATACAGTATAAATAAATATATATATATTATATACATATATATATATATATATATATATATATATATATATATATATATACAGTCCTTGGTGGTACAGCACTCTCAGTAACAATGTTTAAATAAATCTTCTGCCCAGGGTGCGCAAACATACTATGTATACACTATGAAAAAAGAGTAAGGCACTCACCGGGTCTTTTTATCAGTTCCTTTATTATAGTGACGTTTCAGGTTTTACCCCGTTTTCAAACCAGCAATCAACATGCATACAATCCTAACCAAACTTATATACAGACCCATTACCTGCCTCCACCGCTGCTTGTGTGCAAACCGGAACCCACCGCAATCACGTGGTCAATCACCACATCCGGTATTGCCATGGGAACCGGATGCCACGATATAACCAATAATGCTCTAAAACCAAAACATTTAAAAACAAGGAGATGGACAAAATTTACATATATATGTACAATCCCTATGGTATATCAAAAAATAGCAACTAGATAGATTGATCTTGAACACTGGCGATGTTGGGCTGTCTGCAATGTAAACAACACGCATAATCTTGAGCTCCACCAATCACATTTAAGGGTTGAGCCAGCGCCCACAACTATGTCAATCACTGTAAGATAGGCTGATCCTCGTCAGTGTAGAGATCATTACTGCCGTGGTTATTCAGAGCATACCAAACAATTAACCTGTAATGCAACTAAGTAAAATACATTTTTAAACATTTTTAAATACTCTTATCCCACAAAACACGCCTATAATCCGCAGACTAGCGGAAACATAGTTTAAGAAGGTGCAGCCCAGCTAACAAATCCTGATACAGATATTGAACATAATTATGCAGCCCTCAAATTCACATTCTGACGTGTTCTATGATGTAAATATATTATCCTTATTAAAGGGACAGTCAACACTTACTTTAACATGTTTTTATATTGAAAATAACAAAACGGAGGTCCGCCTACACTATACCCCTCCTGCCTTGCCGCCTTGCTTCTGTCCTAATCAGCGGCGCTAACTACTCTAATACCCGGTAAATATGGATGCCGGACTCCCCCCACCATTACGTAGCTGCCTTCTTCTTCAACTGATAAGCAAATCAGAATCCAGTCCTCGGACTGAAATTGCACGCGCTTGCAATTTCTGTCCGATGCCTGGATTCTGATTTGCTTATCAGTTGAAAAAGAAGGCAGCTACGTAATGGTGGGGGGAGTCCGGCATCCATATTTACCGGGTATTAGAGTAGTTAGCGCCGCTGATTAGGACAGAAGCAAGGCGGCAAGGCAGGAGGGGTATAGTGTAGGCGGACCTCCGTTTTGTTATTTTCAATATAAAAACATGTTAAAGTAAGTGTTGACTGTCCCTTTAACAGCGCATCCAGGTACCAAACAGAACAAAAGCATTCATGTTAATAAGCCATATTAGATGATAAATAAGGGCGTATCAAATAGAGGTTATCCAGATTTAAAGAAAGAAACATCAACACACTTTTCATAAAGTAAGAGAAAGGGGGCATATACAAACTGACAGTTCAAACCATAACCATATTGTTCAGTACATAAACTCTAAGTTAACCTATACTGCTTAGAAGTGGCAGCATATATCTAAATTAACCAGTACTGCATAAAAATGGCTGCATATCCCCATATATAGAGCTAGTTAGTATATAGACACCCATTAAAGGGACAGTCTACACCAGAATTTTTATTGTTTTAAAAGATAGATAATCCGTTTATTACCCATTTCCCAGTTTTGCATAACCAACACAGTTATAATAATATACTTTTAACCTCTGTGATTATCTTGTATCTAAGCCTCTGCAAACTGACCCTTTTTTCAGTTCTTTTGATAGACTTGCAGTCTAGCCAATCAGTGCCTGCTCCCAGATAACTTCTCGTGCACGAGCACAGTGTTATCTATATGAAATACGTGAACTAACAACCTCTAGTGGTGAAAAATTGTTAAAATGCAACCTGAAAGAGGTGGGCTTCAAGGTCTAAGAAATTAGCATATGAACCTCCTAGGTTAAGCTTTCAACTAAGAATACCAAGAGAACAAAGCAAAGTTGGTGATGAAAGTAAATTGGAAAATTGTTTAAAATTACATGCCCTATCTGAATCATAAAAGTTTATTTTGGCCTAGACTGTCCCTTTAAGTTATATATTTTTTTATTAAACCACTAGTAAGCATTAAAATAGCACAAAAAATATAAATAGACCAAATCTCATCAATAGAAAAATTGAGTAATCCATGCTCAAAAAAAGGGGGTTAACTTGTGGTTTCACTTTACGCTTATCGCAATTAACCAGAGGTCACGTCCTGGAGTCGTCCTGCTGGGGGGACTGGTGTTCTCCAGTCTATGTCACATGCACTACTAGTAGTGCCTTACTGCATGTGAGTTGCCCTTTTTCTGTTATCATTTGATTACTTATCTCGGACCTACTCACCCTATGAGGCGCCTTCTTTTCTCTTTTCTACTAAGATAGAGCATGCAGTTTGAAATAATTTACTCCTATTTATCCTATTTGCTTTGTTATTTTGGGATCCTTAGTTGCAAAGAAACCTAAGTAGGGTCAAGAGAAGTAATGCACAACTAGGAGCTGGCTGCTCCTTCAACAAAGGATACCATGAGATTGAAACAAATTTGATTGAAGTAAATTGGAGGGTTTTTTAATTATATGCTCTAAATCATGAAAGAAAACATTGGGGTTTTAAGTGCCTTTAAGTTTGAACAATACGATGTAAATACTGCTTATATTTGTTGTATGTGTTGAATAAAATTCCAGACAATAACACGCCAGCATCATAATAATAATTTTATTAAAACTTCACCTTGAAATGTTATTGCTGAGTCTATCTGCACTCATAATACTTATTGCACATAATAATTATTACAAGAGGTTGCCATTAAACGAATTGTCCAATCTGTTTAGCAATAACTGTGTTAATAAAGACTCTTGAATGCAAAATTAATTCAGCTATAAAAATGCACTTACAGACTTCAGAACAAGGATATTTTCTGTATCTTCTCTGGTTCGAACAAAAAAAAAAAAAAAAAAAAAAATGGAACAAGAAGTAACTATGGGTTCCTCCGTCTCCCACACCAGCTTATTGTTATCTAGTAAGGTTGAGGATCCATTAGTTGTGTTACATGTCTAGTTAGTGTTTACTCACTTGGTCTATTCATTTCTACAATTCTATCTTTATCTGATAAATTAATGTCTGAGTAACTGGTGTCTTTTTTTAACCTCATTTGACAAATTTGAAGATATATTATGAAGCATACATTTTAAAATTAAGCATGATACCTCACTAAAATAAAAATTGAACTCCTAAAAATGCTACTCAAAGGAACACTAAAGTCAATATTAAACCTTTATGATTCAGATAGAGTGTGTAGTTTAAAACCACTTTCCAATATACTTCCATCATCAAAATGTGTTCAATTATTTTTTATTATTATTTATTTGTATAGGGCAACACAATTCCATAGAGCTGGGTACAGAGATGACAATGACAAGGGTTTGTTATAAGATACAAAAACATAAGACTTTACAGATCTAGTACAAGATGAAGAGGACCCTGCTCCCAAGAGCTTACAATCTACAGATTGAGGGTACAGAGACATAAGGTTTGCCACATGGATTGTAGTTGCAGAAATATGTCAAGGCGCCTTAAGATTTATTTTGGTTAGGATTAAAAAACAGAGGAGAGATAGTAAGTCTCTGAGTCTAGCTGAAGCATTCGTAATAGATTAAAGGGGGTAGATGAAGTGTTTGGGAAGCCCACTTAGACGTACATTGCAGTATTCAATGCATGACAAAATTAGCAAATAAATTATTATTTTTCTAGTTTTTTTGCGTAAGGAAGGGTCGAATTTTGGCGATTTTGCGAGCACTTGTATATATCATATATGGAGTGAATGTGAGTTCAGAGTCAAGTGTGACCCCAAGACAGTGGAGAATAAAGAAATCTCAGGTGTTGTATGTCTCGGATAGGGGGGGATAAGAAGCAGCTCAGTTTTAGACAGATTGAGTTGGAGATAGTGTGCGGATTCCCAAGAGGAAATTACAAAGATGCAGTTTGTAATCTGGTTGAGTAAAGAGGAAGAGATATCAGGAGAGGAAAGATAGCTTTGGGCGTCAACAGCATATAAGTGGTACTGAAAGACAAAGGAGGAGATCCAAGAGATCCAAGACAGAGCCTTGTGGTACTCTAACTTTGAGAGGCAAAGGATCAGAGCATATGCTGTTATAGGAAAAACAATAAACAAGTGGTTGAGAAATATGAAGCAAACCAGGAGAGTGCTGTTTCTCCGATCCCAAAGAATATAGGATTTGTAAGAGGAGAGGATGGTCAAATGTGTCAAAAGCAGCAGATAGATCTAGAAGAATTAGTAAGGAGTAGTGACCCTTTTCTTTAGCTGATAGCAGGTAATTTATTACTTTAGTAAGAGGGTTTTCTGTTAAGTGTTTAGGGTGCAAAACCAGATTATAGTGGGTCAGGTAAGGAGTTAGTTGCGAGAAATTGAGTTAGGCGATTAAAGACTAGTTGTTCCAATAATATGAAGGCAAAGGTAAATAAGAGACCGACCAATAGTTAGAAGGGGTAGAAAGATCAAGCGAGGGATTGGCGTGATTTACACATGCTTGAATGTATCAGTAAATGCACCAATGGTAAGAGACTGGTTAAAGAGATGAGTAATGGCAAGGGTTAGAGAAGCACACAGAGAGGAAATAAGTTGTGAAGGAATAGGATCAAGTGAGCAAGTTATGAGCAGAAGATAGTAGAATAAAGACTTTTTCCTCTGTTACAGGGGGAAAGTAGCTGAGAGTTGTTTTGGTAGAGAGGTGGGTAGGGGGATTGAGAGGTATGAGGGAGAGAAGTATTTTCTAATTGTGTCAATTTTATTTTTTAAGTGATCAGCAATAATCTGAGTAGTGAGTTTGGTAGTGGGCAGAGGTGCAGGCGGATGTTAAAGAGAGTTAAAGGTTGAGAACAGCCTTCTAGAGTTGAATGTATGAGATGACACACTTTCTGTAGCACCAGCATCTACTGAGTAGGTGTAAGTTCACAGTATATACAATTATGTGTTTTGTGAGTGGTTGATGGCTGTCTAATGATAGAGGGGGCAGGGAAAAGTTAAATAACTTTGAAATTTGGTAGAAAAAACTACTACTTATTTGAAATTCAGACATAGGGGTCAATTTATTATCCTGCAGACGGACATAATCCTCTGTAGCGGATCATGTCTGCCACACATCAATAATTCCACTGTATTAAATGGTCTTTCAAGTATATATATATATATATATATATATATATATATATATATATATATATATATATATATATATATATATATATATATAAAAAAACAGGATTCTTGTTTTATCTGCATTTGTAAAAAATGCTCCACAAAAAATATTTCACTTAGTCATAAATATGGTGGAATGCTTCTGTTTTCTATAAGCTACTTTTTTTTGTTTAATCTATGGCCTTATAGCGTTTATGATGAACATTAGAATGAGTATGAGGTAATGCCAGAAATCATTATCAATGATAGGTTATATGACTTATCCATATCATTTATTAAAAGTTGTCTTCACTCAACAGCACAGAATGTGTATAATAGAATCATATTTTAAATTAAAATTAAGGAAATCTTTAGTGAGGGCTAGATTACAAGTGGAGCTCTTATTTATCTCGTGCCTGTAAAAGGACAAATTTGCCCATTTACAGGTGCGCAATAAATAACCAGCCATTACAAGTGGCTGGTTATTGCTAACGCAGGCTCACCGTAACAATTAGCATTCATAAAATTAACCAGAGATCAGATCCAATTGTCACCAAATTAAAAAATGTTTTATTTTTTTTATTAAAAAACTGCATGAAGCAGTTTTTAGGAGTTAAAGTTGGCGTGTGTAGGGTGTTGCTTTTACATTGCGGTGTATGGGGAACTGTGTGTTCTCTTTAAATATATGTAAATGCTTATATACATTTAAATTGATGTGTAAATATGTGTATATACACGTATAAACACATAAATATACATTTATATATTCATATATATTTAAGATTTGCTGCCCATTGTTGTGCTGCTTACCCACTTCCCGGTGCTAGGTTCTTATTCCGAGTCTCATGGCATGAGAACAAGGCTCCCATTGGAGCCCATGGAAGTGCGCTCTTGTGAGCACAAAGCTTACATGCAATGCACATTTGCGTTCACAGGTATTACTAAGTGGAGCGCAAATATTGCCCTAGCAAAATCAATATTTTCTGTTCAAATTGTAGTCTAGCCCAATATATATATATATGGAAAACACATATCTGGGTTTGTCTTTATATGTAAATTTGTTCCACAGCAGAGAAACAATAAATCTGGACTTTTTAAACTCATTAGGATGGTAAAGGAAGGTTGGATGAAAGCAATGTATTTCTGGGTTTCAGAATTACTTGACTTTTATGGTAGTTTGGTAATTTTATGGCAAACACTTTAAAGCAAAGGGCTAGATTCTTAGATTTTTCTGTAGTTGCCATAGGCCTAATTTTAAAGATCATATTTAAAATTCATTCACCTAAATTACGAGTTTTGCGTTAGAGGCTGTGCGGTGCTAATGAGCAGTTTATGCTCACCGCTCACTTACAGACAGCACTGGTATTACAGGTTTTTACAAACCAGACAAGTGAGCGTTGAGCAAAATTTTGCTCATTACCGCACTCCAATACCAGCGCTGCTTACATTAGCGGTGAGCTGGTGTAACGTGCTCGTGCACGATTTCCCCATAGGAATCAACGGGGAGAGCCGGCTGAAAAAAAGTCTAATACCTGTAAAAAAGCAGCATAAAACTCCTTAACGCAGCCCCATTGATTCCTATGGGGAAATAAAATTTACATTTACACCTAACACCCTAACATGAACCCAGAGTCTAAACACCCCTAATCTTACACTTATTAACCCCTAATCTGCCGCCCCGACATCGCCGCCACCTACATTATATTATTAACCCCAAATCTGCCGCTCTGGACACCGCCGCCACCTACATTATAGTTATGAACCCCTAATCTGCCGCCCCCAATGTCGCCACCACCTACCTACACTTATTAACCCCTAATCTGCCGCCCCCAATGTCGCTGCCACTATATTAAATGTATTAACCCCTAAACCTAAGTCTAACCCTAACACCCCCTAACTTAAATATAATTTAAAATAATCTTAATAAAATTACTATTAATAACTAAATAATTCCTTTTTAAAACTAAATACTTACCTGTAAAATAAACCCTAAGCTAGCTACAATATAACTAATAGTTACATTGTATCTAGCTTAGGGTTTATTTTTATTTTACAGGCAAGTTTGTTTTTATTTTACCTAGGTACAATAGTTATTACTTAGTTATTAACTATTTAATAACTACCTAGCTAAAATAAATACAAAAGTACCTGTAAAATAAAACCTAACCTAAGTTACAATTACACCTAACACTACACTATAATTAAATTAATTCCCTAAATTAAATACAATTAAATACAATTGAATACAATTAGCTATAATACAATAAAAACAAACACTAAATTACAGAAAATAATAAACAAAATACAATATTTTTAAACTAATTACAACTTATCTAATCCCCCTAACAAAATAAAAAAGCCCCCCAAAATAAAAAAGCCCTACCCTACACTAAATTACAAATAGACCTTAAAAGGGCCTTTTGCGGGGCATTGCCCCAAAATAATCAGCTCTTTTATCTGTAAAAAAAAATTACAAATCCCCCCAACATTAAAACCCACCACTCACACAACCAACCCTACTCTAGAACCCACCCAATACCCCCTTAAAAATACCTAACACTAACCCCTTGAAGATCACCTTACCAGGAGAAGTCTTCATCCAACCGGGCCGAAGTCCTCAACGAAGCCGGGAGAAGTCTTCATCTAAGCCGTGCGAAGTGGTCCTCCAGACAGGCAGAAATCTTCATCCATCCGGTGTGGAGCGGGTCCATCTTCAAGACATCCGACGCGGAGCATCCTCTTCAATCGACGGCTAACACAGAATGAAGGTACCTATAAGTGACGTCATCCAAGATGGCGTCCCTTCAATTCCGATTGGCTAATAGAATTCTATCAGCCAATCAGAATTAAGGTCATAAAAATCCTATTGGCTGATTCAATCAGCCAATAGGATTGAAGTTCAATCCTATTGGCTGATCCAATCAGCCAATAGAATGCAAGCTCAATCCTATTGGCTGATTGATACAAAAAAAAAGAGCTGACGTTTACCACATCTAACACATTTAAAGAAAGCAGGAAAACAAATAGTTGAGAAAGGAATTTATTTAAATATCTTTAAGGAGAATGATGCTGAATTTTCAATTCTAATTTTTTGCCCCTTCCCAAAAGCGTCTAAGAATATGATCAATCCTTCTGGGAGGCCAATTATATCTGACATGGGCTCTTTGTTTTGCTCCTCTGATTGGATTGATATGGTATTACAATCTATGGTGAATATGATTTTTAGCTATATTAGAGATTCTAGTACTATCTACACAAGATACAAAAATATGAAATGGTTAAACACATTTGGGTGTTGTGGATTTAGCATCTCATAATACATCCATTCCCATTAATTTGGGGTTGGAAGCAATGGAGTTTTTTTAGCCAAAGATTGCATATAGGAAGAGGAGATAAGGGAATATCTCTTTGAGGTCTTATTATTTTTGTTGACTCTTAATTACTTTTTGATTAACAGGCAGTTTTATTTTCAGAAAATGATGTACAGTGATGGGGACAATTTGACCCCTCTTTTGCAAACCTGTTTGTCAGTTGGTGGAAGTTACAGAACATCTATATTACCACCAATCCTTTTAGGATAACATTCTATATGCTCTATAAATATGATCTTTTGTTTATTATTAATGGACTTTTTGATGAGGATGCCTTTGCCTACTTTCTTTTATAACTGAATGACAACCAGCTTGGTATGAAATTCACAGGCAAAAATAATACTAAACAGGTTGATTTTTGGACTTGACAGTAATTGGTGATGAACGTCTGGGGAAGATAGTAACACAAACATTTGAAATACCATCTGCAGGTAATGCTATCCTATCAGCCACATCTAGTCTTCCAAAACATCTGCTTCATTCTATACCAAGGGGAGGATTTTTATGTATTAGGAGAAACATGCATGATGATAACATTTATAAAAAACAATTTGCATATCCTTAATGATCCTTTATTGAACAGTGTTACTGGTAATTGAAAGTTTGTTTCTAAAAGCCTAATACTGTGGCAAGTAGACTATCGCCTAGTATGGTCACCAAGAAAATACAGAGTTCTACTAGTTGGCTAAATAGGAAAGGTAACTTACAATGTGGAAACTGAGTTTGTTCATTCTGTCAATCATTGAATATTTAAAATACGTTTAGAAGCCCTGCTGATGGCTTTGTATATGATATTTATTTTAATGCCAACTGTAGATCAAAATTTGAAGTATATTTATTGGACTGTACACTTTGTGGCCATTAGTATGTAGGGAAAACCCAATAGAGGCTCACACAAGAATTAAGGAACATACACATGATGCTAAAAACTATGATAAAGATTTAGTGGTAGCTAAACATTTTAATGATGCTCATTTAACAAATACTGCTACTTTTCTATGGAAAATAATAGACAGAGTTGTATTGCCACCTAAAGTATACAATTATGTAAAAATGAAACTATTCTAGATATTTAAGAAAGATCCTGGTTTTAACCAAGAATGTGACATTGTTATTTCATAGAGTAAAAGTTAGAGGCAGTTCATAAATATGCATTTAATTCATTTTTATATTTTTTAACAGATGTTTTTAAGCACTGATCTCTTATCTTGTTTGTATCTCTGTGTGTTTGGTTGAAGGCATGCATGGTGTTACTGTAGGTTAGGGACCCAGGGAAGAAGAGACCTCAATGTGGTCATAAGCCTATCACCATTTGGCCAAATGCTGTAACAAACTCTTCCATTTTGCTTGTAATCTTGCTGTCTGCTTGCAAGAGAGTGCCAGACTTTCTATGTGTTGTGGTAATAATTTTGTTTTGTAATTTTCCCTATGGGCATTGCACTCAGGCTTGGCTGGGGCTAACTGCCTGAGCCCTCAAAAGCTGTACAGCTGTCTCTGAGTGCTGGTAAGCATCCAATGCTGTGAGTTTTGCAGGATCATAGGATGTGTACCCAGTCCAGTTTGAGAGTGCAATCCAATTCTGTAAATATACTATATGTATATATATATATATATATATATATATATATATATATATATATATATATATATATATATATATATTAGTTTATTTTTTATCAATTAACAAAATGCAAAGTGAGTGTACAGAAGAAAAATCTATAAGATTCTTCAAGGTACTCTTTTTGGATTTGGAAGGCATATTGTCAGGTGACTGATTAAATAATTATACCAAACAAGTGCTAATGATCATCAATTTAATATGTAGGTTTAAGCACAATCATTAACTGAAACAGAATCAGCTATGCATGTTGAATTATACTGGATGATGAACAGCCATACTCTGCTAACAGACTCAACTGCTCAAGACAATTTAATGTCAAAAGTCATACAAGACTGAGCATAGCAACAAGACACAAGGTAGTTATACTACATCAAAAAGGCCTCTCACAGACAGAAATTTCAAGGCAGATGAGGGGTTTCATGTCCAAACTATTCTGAAGAAGCATAAAGAAACAGGAAATGTTAAAGACAGTAGAAGCAGTGTTCAGCCAAGGAAACTTAGTGCAGCAGATGAAAGACACATCATGCTTACTTCCCTTCACAATCTGAACATGTTCAGCAGTGCCATCAGCACAGAATTGGCAAAAACCATTGGGACTCTGGCACTCCATCCAGGGTCCTCATGATGGAGGACTCACAGCCAAAAAGCCAAACCTCTGACATGGAAACTAGACCAAGTGATTCAACTATGCACACAGGAACTGAGGTGCAGAAAAGTGTCAGCAGGTATTTTGGATTGTTGAGTCAAAATTTAAAATATATGATTTTAGCAGAAGGCATTTTGTTTGTTAACATGACCAGCATTTCTATTTTAGTTTTTTATGGGAACATAGAAGTAAAAATAAAAATGTTATGGTTCAGATAGAGTAGACATCCTTAAAGGGACATGAAACCCCATTTTTTTCCCCATGATTTAGAAAGAGCATGCAATTTTAAACAACTTTCTAATTTACTTATATTATCTAATTTGCTTTATTCTCTTGATATACTTTGCTGAAAAGGATATCTAGATAGGCTCAGTATCTGCTGATTGGTGGCTGCACATAGATGTCTTGTGTGATTGGCTCATCCATGTGCTTTGCTATTTCTTCAACAAAGTATATCTAAAGAATGAAGCAAATTAGATAATAGAAGTAAATTGGAATGCCATTTGAAATTGTAATCTCTATCTGAATCATGAAAGAAAAAATTTGGGTTTCAATGTCCCTTTAAACTTGGCTCTCCATAGGTTTTGGAACTACATTTCCCATGATGCTCAGCAGCATATCAGATGGCTGAGCATCATGAGAAATGTAGTTCCAAAACCTCTGGAGGGCCAATTTTGAGGATGTCTGAGAGCATACAATAGCCCCTTTTCATGAAAGCATACTGAGGTAGGCTCAAGAGAGTGCATGTGTCTTGAGCACCATTTGGCAACTTTGTTTATTTTTATGTTTGTAACAATTTTGTACACATAGTTCTCAAGATGCTCCTGAGCCTACTGCTTTAATGAAAAGAGGCTATTGTATGGGGATTTTGCATGATCTATCTGAATCTTAAACGTTTCATTTTCTAATATAGAAAGTTTTCTCTAATATAGAAATGTTATTTGTTTTATGAAATTCTATATTATCAGATGAGATTTAAAAGAGCATAAGAAGATTATCTTTAATTAGTCAGGAACGTTTTATTTTTACTGCATTTCCTGTCTCTTTAAATATTTTTGTGAGAAACTTAAATATATAGTTTAACTTTTAATTTTAGATTATAAACACTTCTTTTCTAGAAAGTTAGACAGATTCATATGAATATTTCATCATATGTTCATTTAGGAAAAAGTTCTTTTATTCACCACAATATAACATAAGCTGCTCCCAGATTACTCATCAAAAACAAACGCTGGAAACGATAAAGTCTATGATGAGACAGATTACATTTTCTAAGTGATTTTCTCCAACATAAAGATGATTATTACATTCAATACAATCTATGTTATTTGTAAAGTAAAACAATAATCATAATTTCTTTCACTGGCTAGGTCAGGACTTCTAGGACTAAATATCTGTAACACACCCTAATCTATTATCTATCAAATGATGATGAGGTGATTTTTAGAGCTTTACATTTTAATTAAAATAAAATAGACAAAAAGCTAAATATCAATTGTGGTGCATGACACTGGTCTGTATTAGAGGTGGTCAATTTACTCCAGGACTTGACTGGGACCACAAATAGGCCTGGGCATTTAAAAAAAAGTAACTCCCACATCAGTTAGACCTCTTTCAGCTAAGTAGCCCAATATAGACCAGATCTCTTGACCTTCAGCACTTATGCTTAAAGGGACAGTCAAGTCCCAAAAAAACTTTCATGATATAAATAGGGAATGTAATTTTAAACAACTTTACAATTTACTTTATCACCAATTTTGCTTTGTTCCCTTGGTATTCTTAGTTGAAAGATAATTCTAGGAGGTTCATATGCTAATTTCTTAGACTTTAAAGACTGCCTCTATCTGAATGCATTTTGACCACTAGAGGGCGTTAGTTCATGTGTTTCATATAGATAACATTGAGCTCATGCACGTGAAGTTACCCTGGAGTGAGCACTGATTGGCTAAAAATGCAAGTCTGTCAAAAGAACTGAAATAAGGGGGCAGTTTGCAGAGGCTTAGATACAAGAGAATCACAGAGGTAAAAAGTGTATTTCTATAACAGTGTTGGTTATGCAAAACTGGGGAATGGGTAATAAAGGGATTATCTTTCTTATTAAACAACAAAATGTCTGGTGTTGACTGTCCCTTTAATAGAGAGAGAAAATGTATATTCTGTTTTATAAAATAGGAAAATTGTAACAGCTTTCCTATAGTTATTCATATTAAGAGAGGGTGGAGCTTCTATATAGCAGAAAGGCCCACATAATAGCCTGGCCCACTAGGCATTTGCCCTGTATGCGTTATGGCCAGTCCAGGCCTGATCTCATCTATTAATCAAATATGCAACTTGGATTAGGGAATAGAAAGAGGGTTTTTTGACCCTACGTAGGCCATGGAGCAGTGATACCTGCAAGTCAGAGGGAGGGTCATGAGAGTTTTTTTAAGAGGGAATGTAGCATGGCTATCATTCTATTTTGTAGCTGCAAAGAAAAGCTCCCTTCCTATGTTTAGGTTATTGCTTGTTAAGTAAATTAAAATTGACACTGATTGGGTACCTCCCTAAGGGAAGGGAGGGAATTTAGTGTAAACGTGTCAGGTGATTAAGTCAGGGAATGGTACATTTGTGTAGGGGACATCTATGGGTTTTATATGGTGTTTAAGGTATAGGTTCAACTATATATACACAGTATACAACAGAAGTGAGTACACCCCAGTGCAATATCACTTAAATCTCAAATGATTCAAAATTGAATAACCTAACAGTAACTGCATTACATCTACATTTTACAGTAGGGTATTTGCTCTTATGTAAAATTAAAAACTAACAGTTTAGAGTTACAATATTAAAAATACCATCCTACAAAGCAGGAAGTCAATGCAACAAAAGTCAGGGCACCTTTCATTACTGAGATTCAAATCTTTTATTTTATTCAATACTTTGCATGTCCACCTTTATTTTTGATGACCGACTCAATCCTCATTGACATGGAGGAAACCAGTGTCATACAAATTTCTGGAGAGATGTTCTGCCCTTCTTCAGAGATAATTTTTTTTTCAGCTGTTCTTTACTGGAGGGGTTGTGTTGCTCTACCATTCTCTTTAAAATATCCCAAAGGTGTTCTATGGATTTTAGTCAGGTGACATACTTAGCCAGGTCATAGTTTTCACTTGTTTCTCCTTTAGAAACTTCTTTGTGATTTTGGCAGTTTGCTTTGGATCATTATAATGCTGGAATATTCGTCCTCTGCCAAACTTCTGGAGACTGGGAGTCATCTTGTCAGCCAGTATTTTGGTGTATTGCAGGCATTCATGGTGCCATCTATAAATGTCATCTCCCAAACACCTTTTGCAGTCATATAGCCCCATATCATCACACTCCCACCTCCATGATTCACTGTTGGGACTATGCATTCACTGTAATAATCCTGAACAGGTTCACACCAAACATGCTGCACCCCATCTGAGCCGAAAAATTGTATCTTGGTCTTGGCCATCTTACCAAATAATGTGCTCCCAGTATTCATCAGGCTTTTCATGTTGTTTAGCAAAGTTTAATCTTGCAGTTTTGTGCCGAAGAGCAATCAAGGGTTTTTTCCTTAGATGCTGTCCATAGAAGATGACATTATGCAAATTACTTAGCACTGTCTGAGCTGTCACAGAAACTCCAATTTTCTATCAATAATCCCTGAGCCAAATCTAAAGCACTTGCCTGTTTTTCAGAGCTAGATTGTGCAAGTAGCGCACTGTCCGTGGTGTCATTTTAGGAGGACAGTCACTGTGGCTATGATTTTTGGCACTGTGTATCGATCTATACCTCCTGATTACTGCTGCAACTGCGTTTTGACTGATTTTTAGTTGGTCACCGATCTTCCTGTATCCTTTTCCATCTTTGTGAAGTCTCACAATCAGATTTTTCAATTCCTCTTGCAATTCTTTTCCATGTGGAGACATGATGCAAACTTGCAGATAGACACAGTCCATTGGTAAAAAAAAAATAGACTGTTCTGGTAACTATGCTCATGCAATTAGGCTAATTGGAAATCATAGGTGTACTCAATTTAGTTTCAGTGATCTAACTTGTGTGTCAGTGACCACAGGTGTACTCACTTTTGTTGCATTAAGTTTCTACTTTGGGGGCTGTGTTTTCAATATAATATTTATAATCTTTCTAAAGTATTTGTTTTTTTATTGTTTATAATAGGAAATACTCTACTTGTCAACTTAGAAATAAAACAATTTTTGAAAGGTGATACAATTTGGAATAATTTGATTTTTAAGTGATATTGCCCAGGGGTGTATTCACTTCTGTTGTATACTGTATATGTTTACACAACATGTGTCTGCAACCTTTACACCCCATCCTCTGTGTTTTGAAATTATTGTAACAAAATGAGTAGGGTCACTATATTTTCCTTCCTTTTCCCTGCCTTTGCCCTTTTAAATCAATTTTATCGTCCTGCTTTGTTTCTAGCTGCAAATGTGTATTTCCCTTTTTTTTATTTTTTTATTATCAGCATACACTCACCGGACACTTTTTAGGTACAACTTACAAGTACCGGGTTAGACCCCCTTTTGCCTTCAGAACTACCTTAATTCTTCTTGGCATAGATTCAACAAGTTGTTGGCAAAATTTCTCAGAGATTGTGGTCCATATTGACTCTATGGCATCACGCAGTTGCTGCAGATTTGTTGGCTGCACTTCCATAATGCGAATCTCCCGTTCCACCACATCCCAAAAGTGCTTTATTGGATTGAGATCTGGTGACTGTGGAGGTCATTGGAGTACAGTGAACTCATTGTCATTTTCAAGAAACCAGTTTGAGATGATTTGAGCTTTGTGACATGGTGTATTATCCTACTGGAAGTAGCCATCAGAAGATGGGTACACTGTAGTCATGAAGGGATGGACATGGTCAGCAACAATACTCAGGTATGCAGTGGTATTTTAATGATGCTCAATTGGTACTAAAGGGCCCAAAGTGTGCCAAGAAAATATCCCCCACACCATTATACCACCACCACCAGCCTGAACCCTTGATACAAGGCAGGATGGATCCATGCTTTCATGCTGTTTACACCAAATTCTGACCCTACCATCTGAATGTTGCAGCTGAAATCGAGACTCATCAGACCAGGCAACATTTTTTCCAATCTTCTATTGTACAACTTTGAAATTAAAATAAGTATGGTACTTTAACTATAAATAATAATAATCATAAAAATAATAATAATAATAATAATAATTGTATAATTATTAAGCAAACACAGTTCATATATGGTAGTTAGGATTTGAGATTAGGAAATACTATTGTGCGTTAGTTTGTGTATTAATTATCATAATCATGGATATAGATTTTTAAAGTCATCCACTAAATATGCAGTAATTACTTCTACAGTCAATAGGCTCTACAGCTTGACTGCTCTTAAATTTGCTGAAGGTGAAATCTCCCTTCCTCTAGCCTTAAACAGACATGAGAACCACGTTTTTTCTTTCATGATTCAGATACAGAATACAATTTTTTAAAAAGTTTCCAATTTACGTCTATTATCAAATTTGCAGAGTTCTCATGTTATTCTTTGATAAAGAGATATCTAGATAGGTAGCGTGCACATATCCTCAGCACTACATGACAGGAAATAGTACTGACATCTAGTGCTCTTGGTAATGTATAATGTTACAAACCCGCTGCTATATAGTGCTGCAGACACGTGCATGCCCCTGGGCTTATGTCCCTGCTTTTCAACAAAGGAGACCAAGAAAACAAAAGACAATATCATAATAGAAGTAAATTGGAAAGTTGTTTAATAGATAGATAGATAGATAGATAGATAGATAGATAGACAGGGCCAGACTGGGAATAAAAAGCAGCACAGCCCTGGAAAAATATGAAGACCAGTCCTATTTTACTTTGAGTCGGTAGAATGCACATGCCCCACTTTTTCTCAAATTGGATTACTGGAACACTGTTTCCCCAATATTTTTTTCAGAAATAAATTGTACTCCTTTTATTAAATAAAAATGTCAGATTAAAGGGATATAGCAACACTACAACCCAATTGCATCCATTAATCACCCCTTTAAATTGTAGCTTTGCAGCTCCCCAGGAAATCTCCTGGTATCCTGGTAGGCCAATCTGGCCCAATAGATGTATAGATAAATGGATGGATGGATAGATAAAATATAGAGATATATGAACCCATTTATCAAGCTGCGAAAGCAGCTTCGGGGGCCCCAGAGTTTCAGACTCGCCTGAAACGATAGTTAAGTAGCAGCAGTCTTAAGAACGCTGCTGCTTAACCTGTCCGCCACCTAAAAGATGATAGCTTGAAATCTTCCCAATTTGATCCAATGGGGATGGTTAACAGCCCTTGCTAGCAGCTAGCGACCAGGGGGAAGCATTGCACATCAGAAATATAAGGATAGAGATACAGCAGCATTTGAGTATAAATAACTGATATTCCCAGTATGAAAATATTGGTGCTACAGGAATTACATATTAGTTGAAATACTTGGACAGTTACCATGACAAACCAATTTGCTGGTTTGCATTCAGCTTTTTGCCATCCAAATAAATCACTAAATCCCTGATATTTAGGGCCAA